>NC_041351.1:13342523-13512523 GCF_004354835.1 Perca flavescens | reverse complement strand
CAGGTTCAAATGTCTGCACCTCCAGAGGGGCCAGCACATGCAAGCAATGTCTGGCTGTGCACCCCAGCTGTGCATGGTGCTTCCAGGAGGTGGGTTCCTTTTCCACTTTACTTCATTCAGGCAACAGCCTTTCTGCCAGCCGGGCTGGTGCAGGGCGGTACAGTCAGATCTCCTTGTCAGCCATTTAATCTGGTTGACTAGATTACTTTTTTTTATCCTGAGAATATCAAATAAATTCAGATGAAATAAATGCCTTTTTAAGGAAAATCATCTCTAATAACCTTGTGCTGGTTTTGTTATTTAAATACGATTCTTGGAACTTGACACAGTGACTAACCTTGTGTGACTGCATGCGGATGTAGTCATATTTTCTGGTTCAAACTAATGAGCGCAATGATTTAATACTGTAAAACTGGGGGTCAACTTACTCGACATACTCAACTTCAACCTGAGTACTCTGGTTTATTGCTGAGACTTCTTCATGTTCAGAAGCACTGGTTGAAGTATAGTAGTAGATGGTGTTCAGCTGGGATGGATATTTAAATTTAAGGTGGAATTTGCCTTTAAGTCCAGAGTTTGTTGGAGAGATGTTGGAGTGCTTCTTTACTCACTAAATATGGATTCTCACACAAGTTTTTAATAGAAATATAATGTTGGATCATTTGAAGTGTAGCCTTCATATGAATCCAATATGCCCTTCTCTCTTAACACTACTTTACTACAGATGGGGATTCTTTAAATAAATGATTATTTGATTACATTTTTAACACATTAATTTACTTCCAAACCATTGAGGAGGTTTCTGGAAACTGCTTTTCTGTATAACATGTAAAAAATGCCTCTTCTGCCAGGACTTTGGCCAGGGGGTTGCCAGTTCTTCTCGCTGTGATTTGAAGAGTAACCTGGTGGCAGCAGGCTGTGCTCTATCAGCTCTGGAGTCTCCAACCAGCAAATTGCAGGTGATTGAGGACCGGCCCCTCAGCAACAAGGCAGCGGGGGCCACGCAAGACGTCACCCAGATAAATCCCCAGAAACTACACATCACCCTCAGGCCAGGTAGGGTTTACCATCTGAGTTTGTGTTTTTTACAACAGTGATGCAGTGTCTAATATACTAAAGGAGAGAGATTTTGATTTGGAGGGGAGTTACATACAACCGTTAACGTAGAAGTTACCAATAACATCTTGCAAATCAATTTTCTTTTAAAAATGGTGTTTCTGTATCACACTTACCAGATGATGCTAAGCGTTTCACAGTGAAAGTGCGTCAGGTAGAGGACTACCCTGTGGATCTCTACTACCTCATGGATCTCTCCTACTCCATGAACGATGATCTCTTCCGCCTGAGGACGCTGGGCAAAGGCCTGGCCGAGGCCATGAACCGCACCACCAGCAACCTCCGCATGGGCTTTGGGGCTTTTGTGGACAAGCCGCTCTCGCCCTACATGTACATCTCCCCCAAAGAAGCTGTTAAGAACCCCTGCTACAGGTAAAATACAAGTTTAAAAAGTACTTCATACAGTATTTGCACCCTTGTGGATTGATGTTATGCTGTCCTCTTTCAGTGATTTCATCAACAGTGTATTATTCAACCATCTTGGACAACACAGTGGTCCTCCTTAAGTGTCCTTGTCTGTACAAAAGTACCTAAACAGAATCCAGATCTCTCTGTAATGGAAAATGCATTCGAGCAATGTTTTACATTCCTAATAAGTAGCCACTGGTGTTGATTTCAGTGGTTGTTTATGTCTGCATGTGGGAAGTAGCTTCATTATGCAGGTGATGTCATTTTGTGAGGACACCTTTAATCACAGCGTTGCACAGTAAAAATGCATCGGGCTCAGAGTCACAGCACTTGTTAAAGGCTTACATTTGCCTGGTCAGCTTCTCTGAATCAGCCGCAGGTAATCTGCCCAACAATGCAAACTGTCATAACCCCACCCAAAGCCTCCACTGAGGTTGATTTGATGGTTTAAGTTCTCTTGGGGTCATTTACTTTCCCGCTATACACACAGTCTGCCGAGCTCCAGGAATGTTTGGATAAAAGATAAGAATTTCGGTCCAGTAGTGTACAATACAGAGAGAAAGAGGGGTCCACTGGCACTGCAGGATAGCCATTTTAACCAAATGCTAATCTTTAGGAAACTAACAGCAGCTTGGAACAGAAAAATATACTGATGAACAGGAGAAATGACTCTAAAGTCTATAGGGATTGCAACGTTGGTCTGCTGGTCGATCCACTGCTTTGGTCCGGACAATGATTGAATGGATTGCCATGAAACAGATGTTCAGATGAATGAAGAAGCTGAACCCTGATCAGTTGATCTCTGTTTCATTGACAGCATTAACACCACCTGTCTGCCCCAGTTTGGCTACAAACACGTTCTGTCCCTGACGGAGGAGGTGGGCCGCTTCACAGAGGAAGTGAAGAAGCAGATGGTGTCCAGGAACCGCGATGCCCCGGAGGGAGGCTTCGATGCCATCATCCAGGCTGCTGTGTGCAAGGTGGAGAGACTCACTCACTGTCTCATGACTTTGTTTTATACAGTCTTTGTCTCTTTTGTCACACTTGTACAATTATAAACATTTCAGGATTTCCAAGAGAAGAATTAGATGATACAATTAAAAGTTAATCAGAAAGAGCTTTGCTGCTTTAGATGAGGGTCCACTAAAAGTGTATTCCCTCATTCAAAAGCTGAATTGTTACGTGGTTTGATGGGAACTAGGAGCAGATCGGTTGGCGCCCTGGTGCATCCCACCTGCTGATCTTCACCTCGGACGCTAAGACTCATGTGGCTCTGGATGGTCGTCTTGCTGGAATTGTACAGCCCAACGATGGGCAGTGCCACCTCAACTCTGACAAAATGTACAGCATGTCTACCACCATGGTTAGTGTATATTTAGTGTGTGTTTGGTGCGCAGACAGTAAACAGAAACAGTATGATAAAGAAACAATGAAAGACTTTGTTTAAATATGTCAATGTTCATGTCCGCATGTGCTAACCACACCGTCTGGTTTGGCCTCACAGGATTACCCATCTCTAGCTCTGATTACAGAGAAGATGTCGGAGAACAACATTAATCTCATTTTTGCTGTCACCAATCCTGTGGTTCCTCTGTACCAGGTCAGGAGCTCTGCAGTTCACACTCAGCACATCCAGCATTTTACTCTGTTAAGTTCTGTTCAAAAGCGTAAATTAAGCATTGTTTTTCAAACTGAAACTGAGAGGATGACAAATTCCACTCGGTAATCAGCTCATCTTGAACATACTGTAGCTAAAGTCATCCAAACCTCACTGGTTTTAGACTGAGATTCTTGGATCCTGCTTTGGAAGAATGGAAACTCAAAATGAATCACTATTATACACTGTTCAGACACAGTGAGATACATACTCAGTTTTCCCCAAACTGGAAACACTTTTGCAACTAACTGTTAAAGGGAAACAGGTGAAGAATGTAACAACACTGGGATGGCATGAGATTAGAGTGTGATACACATATGAGAGTACAGGTTTGGTGCAACTATCGTCATTAGTTATTATTATTAGTTTCCTCACTATGTAGGATGACAACAGTCTTCCAGTCTGTCTGTCGTTCTGTCTTGTAGAACTACAGTGAGCTGATTCCTGGCACCACAGTAGGAACGCTGTCCAACGACTCAGGCAATGTTATTCAGCTCATACTGAAGGCCTACGCTGTAAGTCTTACACACACACACACACACACACACACACACACACACACACACACACACACACAAACACACAAACACACACACCAGCCTTAGACTAGACGGTGTTTCAGGGGATGACATGTGTTTGCTGACACACACCCACAGTGTCTGGGTCATACATACGGTCAGACCAAAGTCTTTGTAGAAGTTCCACAGTGGCCGATGTGTGAAGCTGACCAAATGTGTGAGACTCCTGCTGGCTTTGTTTCATTGTTCAAGTTTTAGTTGGTTTATTATACAGAGAACAGGTGAATTAGCTGAAAAAATTATTTTAGCTTTTTTTTAGCTGGTTGTGACTTTGTGATGTGTGAACCGATGTACATACAAGCTTGTGTGTCAATGTGTGCACTGTACATCCAAATTAATGTAAAGACTTGCATTTAATTAAAGCAGGAAAGTATGTTATTCACACAGATTGGGAGATAGACATTATTTGTATTGGCTTGTAAAAAAAGCATTCTTTTCCATAACAGTCAGCAATGTGGCAGATCAGATATGATTTTACTGAGCATTGGATTTGGCTTGGCACAACCTAATTTAAAAACTAACATGCAGTTTGTTTCATGGCACAAGTCTATATACTCATCCTTTCATGTGTATGTGTTTCCTGCGGTTTTCTTTCAATGCCAGAAAATCCGTTCCAAGGTGGAGCTGGAGCTTCAAGGCGTCCCAGAGGAGTTGTCTCTGTCCTTCAACGCCACTTGTCTGAATGGAGAGCTTATCCCTGGCCTCAAATCCTGTTCTGGGCTCAAGATAGGAGACACGGTCAGTCCATGTGCACCTTTTCTTTTGGCTTGTGACCCCTTAAAATGTCTGTTTGACCCCTCAACACAGGTTATGGCATCATTGTTGAAATAATTCATAAGCTGAACTGATTTTACCTTCATGGATGGTTTATTGGGAAGACCCAGGACTAGGTGGAGGGATTATATCTCCAACCTGGCCTGGGAACGCCTCGGGATCCCCCAGTCGGAGCTGGTTAATGTTGCTCGAGAAAGGGAAGTTTGGGGTCCCCTGCTGGAGCTGCTCCCCCGGCGACCCGACACCGGATAAGCGGACGAAGATGGATGGATGGATGGATGGATGGATGGTTTCTTTGAAAAATTATATAAAAAAATTTGAAGAAATTATCATTTATGTCCCTATTATATTTGTCCAAGGAACCCAAACCAGTCACCAGACAGTTGTATCTATTGTTACGATATTTCTATAAATTATGTCAATATATGGCAGATTGCTGCACAAGTAGAAAGAAAATAAAACTTAAAAAAATGGTTTGTATAAGAAAAAGTAGGTGCAAAAATTGGCATCCCATTGAACAGATGCAGGGCTTGTTTTAAGAAAAATTAGTTTTAAGGATGTAATAGGTTAAATTAGCATTTACACAGTATGTAACTATATTATTGACTCTTGTGCCAACTTCCTCAACCCCAACCAACATGTTCTATCTCTAGTGGCCATAATCACACATTTGCAAAAATAACATGTTAGTTAGTTCCATATAGTATTTTCACCTTCTTTTTGGTCTCTTTCCATTTCCCTTCTGGGCTATCTACATGTCTTTAAAGTTAGAATCCCCCCAGTTCCTTGTGGTGGGAAGCAGATGATGGGAAAAAAGTGCATCATTCAGTCTCTGAGTTAGTTTTTTTAGTTGATGTTTTCTTGTCGTTCTGTTCTTTCCGTTTTCCGTTCTTCTTTTGCCAACTCCATTTAAAACAAACTGTCTGCTTAAACAGTTCTCTTTGTTCGTTTTTTTTTTAGCATTTTTTCTTTATCACAGCTTCTTTGGCTCTTTCCTTGTTCTCTCCTCACTCCAGGTGACATTTTTTGGCCTCCACACATTTCTTTCTCTCTACCTCAACCCCTCTTGTTTTTGCCATATATGGCTGTCTCTCCAGATGTTGTAACTGCCCACTTTTGGACATTTACCAGATTTGGATGCAGCGCTGAATGAACAATTACTTTGACTGGATACATATGGAGGCATTCCCTGTGTCAGGTCTTTGTGCTGTTTCCACCGACAATGCTCACAATTTCAGCGTGAGGCTATTAAATACGTAACCTCGAACCATTGAAGTTCTGTTACATGTTATGTAATCTACACCAGGGTGATACAGCATGATCGGTTTCACAAAGTGTGGATGCAGAATCTCTTTCAAAACAAAAACATTTAAAACAGACAAGGCTCAAAACATGTTTGAACCAAATACTTCTTTCTCCCCCAAAATTTGACATTTCACAATTTCAATTCCCTCCTCTCATCCAGGTCTCTTTCAGCGTGGAGGCCAGAGCTCGAGGTTGCCCCAAACAGAAGAAGAAAACCTTCATCATTAAGCCTGTGGGCTTCAAGGACTCCCTCTCCATCACTATCAACTTTGAGTGCGACTGCAAGTGCCAGACCAAGGCCCAGCCCAATAGCCCCAAATGTAACCAAGGTAACGGCACATATGAGTGTGGCATTTGCCTGTGCCACCCGGGTCGCTTAGGGCCGCACTGCGAGTGTGCAGAGGGTGACTATAACCCCACAGAGCAGGACCGCTGCAGCGGACCTGCAGGCTCTGGAGGACCTCAGTCTGCCATCTGCAGCGGCCGTGGAGACTGTGTGTGTGGCCAGTGTGTGTGCCACAGCAGTGACTTCGGAAAAGTCTGGGGAAAGCTGTGTGAATGTGATGACTTCAACTGCCTGCGCTACAAAGGGGAACTGTGCTCAGGTAAGATCTTATGAGCTTCTTCTTCTTTTGTAATTAATTTGCCTGAGCATCTTGAGATGATAGGGCTGAAACTATTAGATAATTAGTCAGTTGACAGAAATTTAATCGACAACTATAGGGCTGCAACTAATGATTGTTTTCATTATTGATTACTCTGCCTTTTTCATTATTTTCTGATGCAAAACGTGTGATGATATTGACTTTTTAAAAGGAACAGTGCAACACTTTGGGAAATGTGCTTCTTCATATCCTTCAGCCGGTTAGCTTAGCTTAGCATTAAGGGGTTAAAGGGCTAGGCTGGCTCTGTCCAAAGGTAACAAAATCTGCCTACCAACATCACTAATACTCACTAATTGACACGCCATATATTGTTTGTTTAATCCACACAAAAAAACTAATGTTTTTTTAGGGGAAGTTATGTGCTGGTCTATGTTTTGGCCAGGTGCAGTGACTTTGTGGTAGTTCCACACAAAGTTGTTTCCCCAGTTCCAGTTTTTTATGCTAAAATAAGGTAAGCTAAGGTAAGCTAACCAGTTGCTTGTTGTATATTAATATATTTAACACACAGACATGAGGGTGGTATTGATCTTCTCATCTGACTTTTTGAACGAAAACATGTTTCCCCAAAAACTATTTCTTTAACATTATTTTGACAACCACATGCCATATTGGTACATTTGAAAGGTGAAGAAGGCTAAAATGGCCCACTGACTGATGTCATGAACATTGTGTGTGTCTGTGGTAGAGTTTCAGAGAATGTGTATACCTTTGCTGTCGGGGTTGGCAGTCCCCCTTTACCACATGACTTGCCACCCACCTCATCTGGGAAGAATTACCAACAATAACAACTATCCCTTCTGCCCAGGACATGGGGTCCATTCACAATAAACATAGGTGTGGTGTGTGCACCGTGTGTGAGTGTAAGCTCAGGTTGTATGTTTTTGTCAGCCAGGCCAAGCTTTTGTATCACGGAGTTCAACAGGATTCATGCACAAAGGAACCTTTTTCAAGTATAACGGTAGCTCTCTCCGGTCAGAGGGCACTCTCACTTTTCTGAAAGTTTTTTCTGTTGCGGTTGAGATTTTTAAACAGTTGGAATTAGTTTGTGCTTGGTAATTGTTAAGAGCTTTAACTCACTGCCTCATGATCCTTCTCCTCATGTTTTAAAAGAGACAGTATGTCATCAAGTCATAACACATGATGTTACCCTGAGGATGTTTGTAATTGAGATCTTATGAGTGACTTTTCAGTCTGGGATTAGCTGTGTAAAGTAGGCGTTAGACCATACATAACAATGCTGTCAGTCTTTTTCTAATAGTAGTTAATTTGCTTTCATTACTGACAGTTAGAGGTTATATGTTTATTGCAAATAATTCCACCAATAATGTAGGTATATTGAAATATAGGAAGTTTGGTTCATCATTCAGGGATAGTCCAACATTTTGGTAAATGTGCTTTTTTGATTTCTTATTGAGAGTAAGATGAGAAGATGTATACAGCTGTCTGTCAGTTAAAGATGATGATACTGGGAGCAGTCGGTTAGCTAACCTTAGCATAAAGACTGGAAACAGCTCTGGTTATATAGACAAACAAGTTTTATAATGTGTTTGTTTGTGAGCTTTAGAGGTGCTGCTGGTAAGTGGATTTTGTTACCTTTTGTACAGAGCCTGACTAGCTGTTTTTCTCCTGTTTACAGTCTTAATGCTAAGCTAACTTAAGCTAACCAGCTGCTTACAATTTATGTTCACAGTACCGTACAAGCAAAAGAGTTATTGTTATCAATCTTTAAATTGTAAATAGTTGGACATTTTGCTTATCTGCTTTCTTGCAGAGAAGAGAAGATTGATACCACCAGAGAAATAAAATAAAATGCTCTGTTATTAACAGGTATCATTTCCTTTGTTTAATCCATCCACAAACAAAAATATAAAAATGGCAATTTTGGAGACAGCCAGACTTGCTTTTTTCTCCCCCTGCTTCCAGTCTTAATGCTAGCTAAGATATCACCTCCTAACTTTAGCGCCATACAAAATGGACAGCCATGACAGTGGTATTGGTCTTCTCATCTTATTTTCTAAAAGAAACAGAATAAATGTACTTCCCTAAATGTCACACTAATTATAATAGTAAAGTTGGCAGGATTAAAATGGCATAGGACGACAGGAGACAAAGAAAAGGAAAAAAAGAATAGGGATCATGGAGTCAAAATGTACAGGCCTCTCTCACAAGTGCTCTTCTCCACTGAAACAATTCCTATTAGTTACATATGAGTAGGTAAAACACATGAATTGGTATTGAGATTGGTCAGGGGATATTTTATTTGAGCATTGTTAATTGCATACATTTTGGCACAGACTGCCTCAAGCTTCATCACATCATATATCACTCAACCCCCTCTGCTGCTCTCACACAGAAATGTTTTTGCTGTATTCCCAAAAGCCCATAGATTAACAAGAAAATACCTTTCTGCTTACTCATTGGCTGGTGTGGTGTAATGAGGCTAAAAATAAACCCATGTTTGGTCAGAAAAGGGCCAAGTCGGAGAGAACTGGAAATGTTCTGTGTGTACAACATGGTCTGTTGTTGTCTTGGAATACCTTTTTCAGTACGAGCACCATAGTCTTTGTTCTTCCACACACAGAATGGTCTAATTAAAAGCCAGCCGTCGTGTGGTCATGTGGTAATGGCAGTTTGCTTATGGATCATCCTTTATGGAGTCAGACAGTTCCAAGCAGCTTCCTGTCTCATTGTTTATCTGAGAATTGTTTTGCCATGATAGGCCACAATGTTTCCTGCATTGTCACTCTCTTGCGCGCACACAACTCACATAGATACATGGAAAAACAACAAACCAATGCGCATAAATTCACTCTCTCACACACACACACACACACACACACACACACACACACACACACACTGAATCATGCAGCCAAAAATAAAAGCCTTCCAGACACCACAGGCACACAATGAAATGTGTTTTCGGCCTTAAACAGTTGCAACAATATGATTTACAACTTCTGCCTTCCAGTATGAGGTATCAAAATTCAAGAGCTCCAGACTTATAGAGCTACGAAATGTCTTTACTATGAAAAATTAATACATTTCCAAAGGCTGAATTTTAATGAAATGTGTATAAATGGTGCATAATATTTCCATGTTATGGGATTACAAAGCCATAAAAACATGGAGCTCATATTAGCCTGGCAAACAAATGACAAAATAGTTTTAAGCATTGACCACTCCTGCCTTTTTCCTAACTCCAACCACACCCTCATTTTCTCACAGAATTTTACTTGGTCACATTGTCCTCCTCTCCTTTATTGTTCATTTACATCCTCTTTCAATATTGTACTCCATATACTGTATCACCCTTCAGTGTGTGGAAATGGAAGTTATTCCAGTAAACAATGTTATAGTCTTTTCCTTTCTTCCCTTCCAGGCCATGGCGTCTGTAACTGTGGTTTCTGCCAGTGCGCACCAGACTGGCAGGGTGAGAACTGTAACTGCTCCAGACGTACTGACACCTGCATGTCCAACCTGGGCTTGTTGTGTAGCGGGAGGGGCCAATGTGTGTGTGGGGCCTGTGAGTGCACCCAGCCTGGGGCCTACGGAGCCACATGTGACAAGTGCCCCACCTGCCCTGATGCCTGCACTATGAAGAAGTGAGTCTGCAAACTGAATTGTCATATTCAGTGTCCAGACAGCTATTGGAAATGAGTTGATGGCCTTATGAATATTTTTCTTTTAAAAGGGAGTGTGTGGAGTGTAAGCACTTCAAGAGGGGAAAGCTGTTTGAGGACAACACCTGCTCTCGAATCTGCAAGGATGAGATTTTGCTTGTGGATGAAATAGGTGAGACACCCAACTGACCAAAACTAATTGCATTATTAATGGTTTATAAAATTGTTTTACTAATGCTTTATAGATCCATGAGAAGTCATTAATGAGAACAAGTTTTGGGTTGCCAGGTTGCCAAAAATACTTTTGGCTCTTCGATTCTTCTTGAATGGTAATAAGATAATAATGTGGTTGTAAAATGTGGTAAACCATCGCAATAAGCAATCATGTCTGCCATTACAAACAATTTTACGTTTTTCATAAGTTATTAAGTTGATAATAAATGGATTAAGGTCCAGATGCTCTGCAAACCTTTGCCAGAAGGTGAGAAGTGAGTCATAATTTATCGAAGGGACCTTCCTGATGAATTTAAAGAAATCCAGTGTAACTTTTGCAGAACAGCAGCAACTGTGGCAATTATGGGATAATGCTTAATGCTAATGCATAGCCTAACAGAAGCACGAGAAGAGAAGTCAAAAAGTAAGCGAACTGACTCAGTAATGTCAGTTATGTAGCAATATCCACCTAATCTTTGCTAACGTTAGCTAACTTTAGCCACCATTAGCTACTGTTCATACCAGACCAGGTAAGACTTTAGATGCAAAACCCCTGAGTGAACAGAATTAAGCAACAGTGCGTTTTATTACTTATAAGTTTTCATTTGTAAGAGGAAGAATGTGTGATTATTTCACAGAAATCACAGTCTCTTGGTTTAAAAGTCGCGAAAAAGTCAAAATAAACATCATCATGCTGGAGGAGGATGAACACCAGTCCAGAGAGGTTTTATAACTGATCTATAAAGTGAATGATTTATTAACCATTGATAAACCTATTTGTTACAACTTCTAAACCCTTTATAGGGCGCCTTATTTGAAAGTGAATGGTCATCACCTAAAACTGCCTCTGAAATGATAATGTGAATAAACAATGTGTGAATTCCAAAGTGTGTTTATAAAGTTTAGTTCCCCCTGGAATTCAAGACAAGCTTTTATAGAATTACAAAACTCTTTTTTTGTCTTGACTAACCAGATTAACCATTTTGTCTTAATTTTTCATGCAGTACTCCATGATACAAATGCTGTGAACTGTACTTACAAAGATGAAGATGATTGTGTGGAGCGTTTCCAGTACTATGAGGACGCCAGTGGAAAGTCCATCTTGTTTGTTGTCAAAGAGCCAGGTAAGAGAGAAACATCCTACATGCATACCTGGCCTAACACACATGTTTAAAGCTGCACTAATGAATATATATATATTTTTTAAATAATGGATCAAATAAGTAAGTGTAATGTCAGAGTAGTCGTTCTTCGTAACCCACAGAAAATAAGCACCAAAAAAGCTCTGATCAACCCACTGTACACTACCTGAACAACGCCAAATGGCAAAGAGATAAAGGTAGCAATAGCTGGTGAACAAAGTGGAGCATTCAGCAGACAAAGTGTCATATGGTATTTGCCCTCAGGAGTTGGTAAAGACAAAACCAGGCTCTTAAATGAGAAAATATTGGACCATTTGTTTGGTAGCTCCAAATAAATGCTAACGCGGCTCTGTGTTCGCTGGATGTGTAATCAGGTAATTGTTTGCTAACACGTTAGCTGGAAAAATTGTATACAAATATAATGTGGCAGGTTGTTCGCTGCCCCCAAAATGGCCAACAAATAATACTGCTTTTAGGACAGTAAAAGTATAAATATGATAAAGATTTTATGTGGAAAGAGATGAGGGAAGCCACAATGACAGATGAACAGTGAATTAAAGTACTGAACAGATAACAAGGATGACATTTACAACCACAAATGCATCATCATTCAGCCAAACAAGCAAAACTTCCTTGCCTTGGGAAATCAGTGGGTTTTTTCTTCACCCAAGTACAAGTTGTCACTTCCCTGCTGCATGCCCTTCATCTGCTTGTTAAGTGGCCAAATAGAAAGAGTGTAGGGTGGTAAAACAGCCTTTAATGACCACCAGTGCCCGCAGAGAAAGTCTGCCCCTGGGTCTGCCTTTAATGAATGTGTGTGTTTAATTTAGGCACAACTGGGTAGCAAAGAAGTACACCAAAATGTGCCTTGAACACAGTGCACCCCGCTGTGTCAAAGAGGGTCGTAAACAGCCGCCCAGCTCCTCTTGGAACCCGCTGACTCTACATATCCTCCAGAGGAAAGCATGAGAGGGAGAGAGAGGAGACTAAGTAAGCAAAAGAAAGGGATAGAAAACTTTTTTTAAAGGAAACATAAAGCTGTGTTACATAGGAGAAGGAGGAGAGAGAAGGGGAAGATGGGAAACAGACACCCTTCAAAGTTGACTAAGCATTTTTATAATTTAGAAGAAGTTAATAATGTTACAGATATAATCTCGTAACACCATCCTGACTTGATTTGGATACAAGCCATAATGGAGGCGGCTATAGGGATCAAAAGGGCCAGTTGAAGAGCAGGAAATAGAGGAAACTAAGAATGAGGAGCGAGGAAGAGGAGTGAAGCTTTGATGTCCGCTGTAAAAGTTCACCCTGGTTGCCCCACAACGTTACCCAACACTACTATGCACATACGTATGTGCTATAGTGTCTCACACACACAGACTAATGTTTAGATATACAGACATACAGCTTGGCAAAAAAATAAGTACACTCACATATGGACCAGATGGCTCTTATCACTGGTGGCTAGAAGTGTAAAGGTAAGACATTTTTGTCAACACTGAGGAAACTGAATTGTTGCCAGACTTCAGTTCATGCTTCCTGTGACCTTTAACACACATAGAAATAACTCTAAGGTGAATATTCATTACTAAATATGCAACAATCAAAATGATGCTATGATGAATATTTTCAATATTAACAACGGATCAGAAGACTACTTTGTATGTGAAAGAGGTCACTTGTAGTGACGAACCCACAGAAAATTATCACCCAGCATTATCTCACCTCGACAGAGCTTAATAGCAACTGTCAGCTAATTGTTTTGGTTTTTCCAGCCCACAACTTAACTGTTTTGGCTCACTCTCGCTCTAGTGTCTTTTTTTGCCACAACAGGCAGCTGTGTTTTCGTCGGGGAAAAATACATTGTATGCCACCCTGCATCAAACAGTGGTGTACAGGACAGCAGACAGGCAGTGTTAGCAACTAGCTGGTGAACATATTGAAGCAGATAGTTAAGCAGCTAAAGAGCAAAATGTTTCCCTAAAGAGTTATTGGGTTCCAGAAACAGAGCTAAAGGGAGAGTAAATATTGGACTTACATTCATCAGGTCGCCAGAAAGATGACTCCAAATGAATCCAAATGGGAACTGTTTGCTAACAAGTTTGCAATATCAACTTATATGTGAGTCTTCTGCTTATAGCTTGTTATTGCAGTTCAGAAGATTTTATTTATAAAGAGCCTAATGATCTGTTAATCTGCTTCTTTAGGACTGTGTGTCGTGGTAGTCTAGCAACATTAGCAAACATCATGTCATCACATTTTGATTCAAGTATTGCTAAATTCTGTGTGACAACTGAATCCTGCCCCTTTTCAAACCAGAAGAAATTTTCCAAATTGCTCATAGTAAGATGCTGAATGAGAAAATACATTTTAGGGCCTTTAAAGGACCGTTTATAACCTTGACCTTTATTACCCCTAGCCTCACAAGCCAGCTTAATGTCCCTGTATACATTTTTGTGGCAAGATTTCAGTTCAGAAAACATCTGTTGAGAATCAATTAAGCCTGGAAAATAGGATCTATACCAATCAGTGAACTAACGAGTGTTGAGATTACAAACGACTATTTAAACTAGATGTTGTAGAGATAAAATGAAGAATGATTCAAGTCATGTCTTATTTCAGTCTGGTGTAAGGCTTCATGTTAAAGTGAGTACTGTCAGTCATCTATTGTACAGCCTTCTTGAAACTCTGCAAATCAAATTCCTATTGAGTTGCCAGACCACAATGAGGGGAGGGAGATTTGTGGGCTGGCTGTGCAAGGTTACTATTTTCCACTTCAGCCCATCCTCCTCTCTGCTCTTTGGTATATAAAAGTCCTATTGCTTTCTGCTCACTACTGCTATGCTGCCCCTGTTCTCTTGCATCACTTCACAGATCTAATAGCCTTAAGAAAGCACCTCTTATTCATGCTAGAAGGAACACACACACCAATGGCGTTTGTTCCATATGCCTACCGGCATGACAGGTGTCATTCTCAGGAATTCATAAGCACACTTCGGAATCTGAAAAGTTGCAGCATTTAGCAGAAGAGTGAGTAGCAGTTAGATCAAATCCATGTGGAGACAGAGAGGAAACAACATTATGAAATCGGACTTCTTCTGGCCTGGCGCTTCGTCTTCTGTGTGTCCACTTTGATCTACCTTTATCTCTTCCTCCTTCCATCCAGACTGCCCCAAGGGTCCAGACATTTTAGTGGTGCTTCTATCGGTGGCAGGAGCCATCTTGTTCCTCGGCTTGGCAGCTCTGCTTATCTGGAAACTCCTGGTCACTATTCACGACAGACGGGAGTTCGCCAAATTTGAGGAAGAACGTGCTCATGCCAAGTGGGACACGGTCAGTGAATTTAGCCATGCAGCGTGTGTGTGTAAATGCTCTGTTGAGCTGTTTGCTCAACACTAAGATATAGATCAAGGTACAGTCTATGTTCATTCGATTTAAATGCCACTAAGTCCCCTTTTTTTTTGGACTCATTTTTTAAAACACGGCATGGCACACATACACGATCATGCCTGCACCTTTACACACTCACACACTAAAGGCCACACACGCTGTCTCTTGCACTCGTTTTCTGAAGATGTTTTTTATTATTTTTGCGGCGTGCTGTTACTCCCAGCTGAACAAAAGGCAGTCGACGGAAGGCCTGGGTTTAAATTATCAAACACTAATTAGCCTTTACTGGTAATAGGCCTATTTGTGGCCTCAAAAACACCCAAATCCAATGCTGTAGGCCTGAAACCACAAAGAATCACAGTTGTTTTAAGATGCTCACTGAGTGAAGTAAAAACATTTTTCACACATTTAAGTTAATTTGTGTGTCTAATATATGTGAGAAAAAAAGAATATATATATATATATATATATATATATATATATGTGTGTGTGTGTGTGTGTGTGTGTGTGTGTGTGTGTGTGTCAAGGATGGATGTAAGGTAATGACATGGAGTTGCTATTTTAACTACTAAGTATTTACCAGTGCCTTTTTAGGATTTTCTAAAAGAAGAAAAGCATCTCTAATTTATTTTGTGTCTGTGAAACTCCTTAACATATTACTCCTTAACAAACCTTAACATATGTCTCTGTATGTGTATTGGACTAACAGGGACACAATCCTCTCTACAAAGGAGCCACATCTACCTTCACGAACATCACATACAGAGGAAAAGACTGATGCTACTGAACTGAACAAGGATGAAGAATAATGGACGTTTACTGTCCTTTTTGGGAAGGCACCAAATCATGTGCAGGCCTCTACTGTCACAAGACAATAAATAATAATTATTTGTGTTTGTAAATATGTAGAAATGATTCTGAGGATACATTTTTATCAGGGATTTGTCATAAACACCTATACTACACTAATACATTAGATATTGCTTTGATTTTGTGTGGTTGACAAAGAACTTTGTGTTGTGCATATTTACCCAAATCACAAAAAAACATATTTAGGTATCTACCCCTACCCATAGTATCCAGCCATGTACAGGATATACTTTTTATTTTATTTGCCGATATAAGAGCCCCCAACGTCTGGAAAGATTTTTTAAATCTCTTTTCAGTTGCCAATATTCTGGTCGATAACCCACAGACATTGCTGTGGAGGGTTTTCATTATTATGTTTACGTCGGGTGGAAAATTGTAACAGAAGGAAACTATTGGCAACAAGACCTGTAGATCACTCTGAATATCTGGTCCAGAGAGCATTAAAAAAAAAAAATCGACATGACTGGATACCACTGAGGTCAAGTGGGAAAATAAATAAAAAGTGATGTGGGTGAACTAATCCTTGAAGTCATCGGAAGAACAAAAGAGCAGATAATGTTATGCAAAACCAATGTAATTTCCGGATCACAATGTTGGGATTTCCTGTTTGTGGTACTCAGTGGAACTATGGCAAGATCAACTTTAACTCAGTCAAGTGCCATGCTGGAGATATGATGTGGTTTGGAGTAAACTGTTAATTTACTGAAAACTGGTGCAGTTTCTTGTGTGGACTCTGAGAGATAAGTCTTTTCTCCCATGTGTATTGTTTTCATTATTATGTAAAATACAAATATGTCATATTTTATATAATTCTTTCTAATCAGTTGAACTTAACAACCACATGAGGTGTCCATTTCTTGAGATGCAAAGGACAACAGCAAGACTAAAACATAATTCAAAATAAATGAAGAGCTTTATTCCATAAATTTATGATTAAATATATTAGTTCTCAAGACATTTGAACGGAATTTTGGGGAGTAGGCTATATATATATATATACATATATATATATACTCCCTAAAATTCCGTACATTTATGGAATAAAGCTCTTCATATATATATTTTTTTTTATATAAAATAAGCAAATCACACTATTTTAAATAACATGTTTTTGAAGAGTGACTAATTTTTATGCTGTGCTTTTGTTTTTAATGTTGACAACTTGCCTGATAATTTTAGGCTGAGAATATACCAAGACAGACAACCAGAGTTGTAATTTCCGCAGTGTGCATTGTGTTCAATACAATATCAGTACAATATTATGTACATTTTGCTGCCTACTGCGATGTACATCACTCGAGATTAAGGGCCAAAAGAATTGATGCATGAGCAGAATTATTTTGGGGTTTAATGGCAACAAGAATTTTCCAATTAACCAAATAAGTCAGAATTTCACATTACATTACAAGAATTTAAAAAAGACAGAGAGATTATGAACATAGTTTAAATGATTATAGTTAGATCTGACTGATATATTGTGCTGCTTCCCCAAGACTCTCAACTGAATTTGCAGGGCTTTTTGTCTGCAGTGGTCTGCTTCCATCTCCTGGATTTAAACTGTAAGTATAGCTTTCTGGTCCAATCCAATATACAAAATGAACTAACTCAGAATGATGAATCATACCTCATACACGGAGCTGTGTACAGATTAGGTCCATTGGGTCCAAGCAAACAAAAAGCCTTGCAAGTAATAAGTAAAATAAGTAATTCAAAACTAATGATTAATGACGGTTTAATGCCTGAATTAATACTGCATTAATTCATGCATTTAATCACAAGTTCTGCATTAGTGATGCTCAATGCATTGATACAGAAATCATGATTTGTGTGTGTGTATTATTATAAAGTGGTAGTGCTAAACTGTATGGCCTGACTTAATTGACAAACAAAACACTTGTTGGTAAGACAAGTGAGAGCTGTACACACATTGCCACCAAGTTAACAGGGCACACAGTAGGCTACACTTAAACAACTCCTTAAATAATACACAAAGTTCCAGAGAACAGCCAATATTCAGCTACCTGGATAACACATACAACTTTATTTAGGAATATGCACCATTTAGGTAAATCACAATATAAGATAGATTAATTGTATTCATCCAAATGAGAAATTGCAAAACTAAAACTACAATAATAAGAAATATTCTTCTAGGCTGCAAGACAGGGCAACACAATTACGTAATTATGCAGGACCTATTTGATTAGTTGTACCCTAGTAGCGAAAGTTCCCGAAGAAACTTGAAATTGGTCAAACTACCACACAAATGAAACAGGGACTTTTGGGGGCCCCTGGATATCTGGGGCCCCGGACAGTTGCCCGCTGGAGTACCAGCCTTGCCTAGCATGTATGTTTTCGGGTGGTTCTGACCATCAGCTTCATTATCTGTTAAACAAGCGCATGGGAAGCATCACCAGCTCTCCCTGGAGCCCTGTGCGGTGTTGCTACAGGGGGCAATGAAATGATCTTTAATTAACGTTAACAGTTAAAGAATGGACTCTAACAAGGTGGCGGAACTTCTCCCGGTGTAAACGTTACATAGCTCGATAATGACAATAGAAGGACCGAGTGAAGCAGAAATGTGAAACACTTGCAAAGAGGCTTCAGAGCGTTGACAGCTCCAGGTTTGCCCGTGCAAGGGCACCAAGACTGACGAGGAAACCCCGAGGATCAGGGCCTCCTGTCCGGATGACACCGGCAGGAGCCAGCAACACTCCTCTCCTTAGCTAGCATTAGCTAAGCTAACAAATGTCTTCCCTGAATTGGAAATAACTTGAACTAAATGGATAACTTAATTCAGACAACTTAGGTGTGTGGGAGTTGTTAAGGAGTCTGCTGTCACCGGATGGACGGACAACATCTTCTCTAGGACTCTCAGGTGAGACTTCTATTGCAGCTAATGTTAGCTTGCTAGTTTAGGTAACCTACCATGTAGCCTTAGCTAGATGTCATTTAGTAAATTAGCTAAACCGTAACAGCTGCTTTTAAGATTAATCAAACTTTTACTGTTAATTGGTTCATAATACATTGACAGTGCATGGCGGCGTATCGCTTTTCTTTCTTACAAATTTCGCAAGATTTTGATAAGCATAATAGCATTTGCCAATGTTAACAAGCTAGGTTAGTTAGTCAATAACAGTAACGTTAACGGATTTTTTTTCATCACCTGTCATGACGTCAGTTTAGCTGAAAAATCGGTAAACTTAGATTAAGTCAAGGCTTTGTCATAGAAGTTGATATGAAGTTACATATTGTCTCTAATGTTCGCTGCAGCATTGTGGGCAAAATTTACTGGCTAATGTTGGCTGCCTGGACAAAACTGTAATGTCTATTTTTATTTGGTTGTTGTTTTTGTTTTCGAGTCACTGTCCTCACCATGAATTTAATGTCGCTTATGTGCTCTCAGATGAATCTATCGCTAGTTGATGGATACCCTGTCAGGAAGGAGTTCAAAAGTGGTAACACTTTATAATACCTATCATTAATAAATGGTAAATTGATAGTTAATTAAACTTGAGTTAATAGTTATATTACTGTTAAGAAACAATGAAATTATGATGTATAATGTTTACTAATTATTAGTAATGTTATGTTATTTTATCATTAGTTTAGTGCAATATAAAATAATTATTTCATAAATTTAGATATATAGTTAATAGTTAGTTAGTCTTTTGTAAGCTATAAACATTATTCGGATGGCTATATATATAAAGTTGCAACTAATGTTTATAATACTTATAATAATTAATAAGTGTTTTTTAAGCATTTACTGACATTTTTTTGGTGATCTATAAAAGAGATGATTATTTGATTATTTGTGCACTGATATCTATCTAACAATGTGTAAAGATGCTTTATGAAGTATTTATTATCCATTACAAGGTACAATCATCAGTTGCAACTTTAAAATAGCCATCTGAATAATAGTTAATGATGGTTTGCAAACGATTATTTAAAGGTTTACAAATCATTTAGTAATCATTAAAAATACTAAATATAATATATAAAAAGTTATGATGTGTGCAACAATAAACTGTTTAAAACATAAGTTATAGCATTACTAGTAATTATTAAACATTGTTTGTTAACAGTAAAATAACTATTAACTTAAGTTTCATTAAATATAACGATGGTGTTACCGTCAGGGTTCCTAGGACGTATACATTACTTTTATTAATCCCTACAGGGAAATTAAATCGTCATAGTAGCCAGATACATTATAATACATTAAAATACAATAACAATAGAATTATGACACTAAATAAATAAGCATGAATAAGCAGAACAACTAATGAATGTATAATTAGGGATATCGACTGATAGTCCAGTTGTAAATAAGTTTGAAGATGAAGGCATAAGGTGGTTAAAGGTTCAAGGTACTTTATTAGTCATGTACAAATCAATAACAGAAGTAGAAGAAGTAGTTGATGGCCTCAGACACCTCTAACAATGCTCATTGGGGCTGTGGGTTAGAGAGGGTGAGCAAGCTGTCTGTATCTGTTAATTTAGTGTATGAATGCTATGTAATGCTGTTCTGTTTGTATGTGTTTTATAATTTTTGCACAAATAAAAGCAAAATCTAAATCTGAGACAAAAAAGTTAAGATATAGGGCTAAAATATAAACAAAATTAAATGAAGTAATAATGTGTATAATTTGCGTAGACAGTATTGCAAATAAATAAAACTTAAGTTACTTACAGTCACTGTATCTTTTTGTAATTGTGTACTGCTGGTCCAATTGGATAAGCATATATATATATATATATATATATATATATATATATATATATATATATAAATTTAGCTGGGTGTCAGTTTTGCCTGTCAACTGTTGTTATTTCAAGAGGCAGTGCATGGGAATTCTTCAATGAAGGGGCAGTGAGAGAGCAAACTGTTTGCTTTGTATTTGTGCTTTTTTTTTTAGCACTGGTTCACTTTGGACAGTGGGCTGTTGAAAATACTGATCCAACATAGGCCCAGACTCCCAGGCAGCCAGGTTGAAAGGTGTTACATTTTGCTGGTCAGACCACAGGATTCTTAGGTCACCTGCCCCAATCAGAAAGAAAATGTATATGAATGGTATATTGGTAGCAGATGTGCTGCTCTCTGCCTGCTCATGTGCGCCGGTCGTCTCTTGTGTGACAATAACCCCACTCAGCTATTCCACATAAGTTACAATTTCATTCACTGTTTGTGTCTATCTTCCTAGGCATGATGGAAGGACTTCACAGCCAGGCTATAAGCCTGGACCCACGCAGGCAGGAACTGCTTGAGGCTCGCTTCACTGGAGTTGGTGTCGCCAAGGTTGGCATCTCTTAATAGCATATAGTTGTTTTGATGCTCAAAATGATCAACTGTTGTAAGTACGGATTGTTTGTGCAGATATTATTGAATTAATTATTTTGGGAAATTTGAAATGAGGGTTCCTTCTTATCCCTCCTGAAATAGATTATAGATACAAAAGAGTTGCTTCCAGTTTTCCTGCAGGCAAATGTACCACAACCACACTCGTCGTTTGTGTGTGAATGCAAACATGAGCAGTCAGTCAGCTCTCTTGCGTTAGTCCTTCAGTTTAGGAAATCTTGGAAGTTTTCTCTATATCCAGCATTGACTGATGCTCTGTGTTCAGGAGTTTCACTCTGTGGAATGATTCTGTCTCCCTGAGCGAAAGCTAAAACAAGACAAGCTCTGTCTTGGCTGACATGGGAGCTGGCCAGCAGCTCTTTGTTTCGGTGGAGACTAGTGACACTGAAATGGCACCCCAGCTGAAGTTCACAGCATAGGCCACGCGCTATGCTGCAACCCTGCTGTGGAACTGTGTATTACTGTGTGGGTGTGCATTTGACAAAATGGCAACCCCTGAGAAAGCAATCGCGATCAATCCTGCTCCGGCCTATAGTGTGCTCTGAAATAAAATTTTAGGACTGCTCACTGCGAGTGTGAATGATATAAGGATGTGAGTATGCTGACTACAGTAAATGTTTAAGACATTTCAATGAACATGTGTAGTGTACATGTTAAGAGAAAAAAAATGACCTTGAGCAGCAAAATGACAGCTGGCCTTAAAAGCATCAGCCAACCAATCAAAATCAAATCAAAAGTGAGGGATTGGAGAAGTATTGTTGTGTTTATTGGTTGTCTTGTTGGGGGAATGTATGATGAATGAAGAAACGAATTGGGGTGAGTGAGGGGTAGGAAACATTACAAGCTTCGGCTTCATCTTGCTCCTTTTTGGACAATTTTTTTGAAATTGGAAATTGCAATAGTATTTTTAGTTGTATTTTCTTTTTTTCACGTTGTGTGTTACTACACACTTTTATATATATATATATATATATATATATATATATATATATATATATGGGTACAAACTGTGTGTGTGTGTGTATGTATGTGTATATATATATATATATATATATATATATATATATATATATATATATATATATATATATATATATTTATTTTTTTATTTAGTTTTGTTCGAAATAAAAAATAAATGAAATGAAATCCTGCTGTTTCATCTTAGTCTCTTCAGGCTGTGAAACTGGCCATCAATGGTATGCATGACGCCAACTGATTCTACCAAGTGTGATTTACAAATTAATGAGGATGTACATTATATGCCCATTTTAGCATCCTAGCTTAGCATATTAGCTTAATGACAGTCATTTTGCAGCTCTAACAATTAGATGCATGTTCTGACATTCCTACAAAGATAAGATACAAGAAGTGGAAATAATGTACACACATCAGGGCCTACAATTTGAAGTATCACAATTGTAAACACTGCCATAAAGATGATTATATTAAAGTTGAATGCCAATTAGTATAATTTGTCAGATAGGAAAGATGTGTGGAAACCTGCACTGATTTGTCACTTAACTTACACATACACAATGTTTGGCGTATGGTGTATATGAGTACCCTGTCCACATTTTAGTATAGAACAGAATATGGCATTTTTACTCAAATATATCATGAGGATATCTTATCTGTCTAATTTCCAGTCCTGCTCACAAGGATCCACTTGACAGAGTAACACATGATTAATCAATCACGTCTAATGTGTGTGTGTGTTCTGTTTTCCAGAGTTCAGGCAACAGTGAATCATCCAATCAGTCTCTGTGCAGTGCGGGATCACTCAGTGACAAGGAACTGGAGGTTGGTTGGGGAAAGAATTAATCAAAATGACAAGTGGCTGTGCCTTCATCTGCAGGCCATTTGACGTTGCATGCACTTCCTGACTTCCAGTGGTACCTGTAGTTGTAGTAAGTGTTGTTTGTGATTTGGACAAGTGGTCAAGTATTTTGTATACAGTGTTGGATTCCAACATTTGAGTACAGTAAGTGTGTGTGATTCATCTGTTCATGCATTTTCTGTTCCTACTTACTTGTGGACGCAGGACGAGGGTGAGGCATACATTTGGCAAAAAGCTAGGGTTGAAGGCAATACACTAAATACTGACCACAGAAAAGAGGCCGCTATTAATGTTATTGCATTATGGCCAAACGTTTCTTTTTAGCAAGGATACCCATATAACTTGAAGTCGCAGGGCTTCATTTTGTCTATTAAATTTATTTGCCATTTTAATAAACAAACAAACTTAATAAAAAAGTACAATTTGAAGCTAAGCTGTGCTGCTTTTCTGTTCATGTCAGACACCAGAGAAGAAGTCCAATGACCAGAGAAGCAGGAAGAGAAAAGGAGATATCTATGACAGCAACAGCCAGGGTAAGTCCACCCTACTTACTGACAGAGCTCCAAAATTCCACTTTCCAACAGAAACAGCTCCTTAAATGTTCAGATTTCCTTAATTTGTATGTGTGTGTATATATATATATATATATATATATATATATATATATATATATATATATATATATATATATATATATATATATATATATATATATATATATATATATGCTATAGTACCAAATTACTTATACCTGTCCTGTTTTTTTGTTTTGTAGGAAAAGGGAGAGGGCACAAAATAAATGATTATTTTGAGGTGAGTGCTGGTGAATGAATTTTGCATTCTGGCCACTTCACTGTGCATTGTTTCAAATCCCTCTCAAACTTTAGTGTGATGTCTTCACCCTCACGTTCTGGCTGTGCCAGTATGGTCCTTCATCACATTCTTACAAAATAACAACTCTGTCTTCTTTCTTTCTGTCCTGTTTTCACACTCTGTCAACTGCCCTGTGGCCAGTTTGCTGGTAGCAGTGGCTCTGGCACAAGTCCGGCCCGGGGCATCCCCATGCTGGTGCGCTCCTCTCCACAGCACTCACTGTCTAATCCTCTGGTGAGCACCAGCATCCATCTCCATAGCCCTCTACTGCTGTGGCTCTCTTTCATCAGTTGGTTTACTGTTGGTTTACCAGCTGTTTAATCTTTAGCCAGTGTCAAATCCATCTGATTATTATTGCAAAGTCTAATCCATTTAATAGACATGTCTTTGGTTGAAAACAAGCACAAAATGGAGTGAGACTGACAGTGTAGTTCAGCTGAGTGTGTGTTTATTAACAGGAAGGATCAAATGTGGGATAAACTCTTGAGCATTGGCCAGATAAACTGTAGCTAAGGGTTAGGTTTTCAGTGCTGGACTTGGTTTCAGATGTTGATTTGGTTGTAAGTTTAACACAATGAGCTGCCATGTAAGGCAGAAAGCAGTACAGGAGGACCATGTACTCATTATGTAAAATTGGTGCCGGTGCTTTCAAATTTGTAGTGGTTGTTACTATGTCATGTACAGTATATACCTTGACTATGTCATGTATTTATTTCATTAATTAATTTCTATTTACCTACCATTTTCATGTAAAGATAACGTCTTTGCTCATCACAACTACACTACCTACTAAACGGCATGTTAAACAGTGTCTTACAGCAACAGGGCTTGTATTTTTCCATACAGTGCTAATGTGTGTCTGAACAGGGCCTTACAATGGTTAATAGAACACCTTTTGTTCTTGAAAAGTCGTTATTGGTGTTGTCGAGGGTTTTTGTTTCTGATGGATTTATAAGCAAGCTGACTTTAGTATGCAGATGTAGTATGTAGTAGTAAGGTGTTTATCAGTAGTATATCAATTGTATGACAGTAGTTTTTCAAAGATTCTCCTGGGTAACAGCAAATTTGAATTTGCTTCAACAACACGCAAAAAAAGAGGGAAGATTTTTCAGCACTCTCTTAGGGCTGCAACTAACCATTATTTTCATTGTCAATTAATCTGTCGATTTATTTTCTCAATTAATCGATTAGTTGTTTGGTCTATAAAATGTCAGAAATGGTGACAAATGTCGATCAGTTTTCCAAAGCCCAAGATGACGTCTTTAAATGTCTTGTTTTGTCCACACCTAAAAAATATTTAGTTTACTGTCACAGAGGAGTGAAGAAACTAGAACACATTCACATTTATAAAGCTGTCTGATTAATCGATTAACTAAATAGTTGACGATTAATTTATTGGTTGACAACTAATCGATAAATCTTTGCAGCTCTATGCTCTAATGACCTGCTCTTTCCTTATCACTTAGGTCTCAAACAATGTCAAGACATTTTGTTGTTGCCTGCCATCTTACTGGAAATATAAACTACTGTTTGCAGTTTTTATTACTTATAGACATTGAAAAATACCAAGTATATTTTGAGAATAGAACAATAAGAATAATAGAAGTGAACCAGTATTTTTCTTATCAATTTCAAATGTATTGGAATAGACAATTTAGCATCAATACCTTAGTCTTTGTTCTCCCCCTTATGACTACAGTATTTGTCTCTTTTCTTTTTATTCTTTTCAGTTAATCTCCCTATGCTGTCTTTATTACATAATTGTTATATTTTACCCCCTGTGTCTTTTCTCTTATTATGTCTCTTCATGATTTCGCTTCAGCAAGGCAGTCCTTCGTCCATAGGTTCAGCCCTCACAGACTCTTCATCTTGCAGCTCTGTGAAGACAGCCCCCACACACTCCTGCTCACACAAAGCCATCCAGGTAACTAACTGACCTGGATCTCTACTTAACACCAACCTTTCTGATTTTTCTTCATTATATTCTCAGTCACATTGTAGAAGCACCTTGGTATGGTTTTGAATTAAAGCATGCTTTGCATCTGGCTCAGCATTTTACATTTAGTTCTTGTTTTTGAAGTGGTTTTGTTTCACAAACTGCAACTTGTTTAGAAAAAGTTTGACTAAACTTGTAAGGATGACGCAACTTCACACTTGCCATTTAAAAAAATGACACTTGTTGACCAAGATGAGTATGCAATAATTAAAGGTCACAATTTCAAAGGCCCTGCCACCCACACTGCAGTTCACAATACTTGCAACACACATCCAGCTATCCTTGCAAATTACACTCATTGGCCTAATTAAAGGTCAACATTTTTAATTCATGTCTAATATCCAAGACACCAGCGTCTGATTTTGATACATTTAAAGTGATGGTGTGTTTTGTTAGGGACTGGCCCAAGGGGGGTCTGCCTAATTTGAGTGGGATGAGATGTTAATTGTTGGCTTGTTGTTGTCATTGCCCTCCTTCCTCAGTCACAACTGACGCTGCTAAAACTGACAGCACTGGAGAAGGACAAGAACTCTGACCTGGAGAAAAAAGAGGGAAGGATAGACGACCTGCTGAGGGTAAAATAAGAAAATTATTCTTAAAAATCTGGTGAGCTTAGTCTAGAGCAGCCAACGTCAACTGGCGGCCCGCGGGCCACATCCGGCCCGCCAAAGCCTTTAGTCTGGCCCGCAGAGTAATCATGAATTCACAAAATGTAAAGAGAAAAATATGTGTTCTGTTATTTATCATTTTTAGCATTTAGAGCAAAAACCCAGCCCTCCTGTATTTACATCTCTATTCACATGCCGGGATTCTCTACAGCGATGCCCGAGCTCCACACACACGGCTGAGCCGAGATGTGTGTGCGTTAAAACCCACACACAGCTGAGCCGGGATGTGTGTGTGCGTTAATTTAACACGCAGCACCTGACTGGGAACGATACAGAAAGAGTTACCAACGGCCGCTGGGGCAGATGAACTCACGCTGTCTCTTTTATGTAAATAGGCTACAATACTTATCAATGCACTCAACTGTGTAGTCCGGCATAAACATGTAGAAAGCGATAGTTCAATCTGCTCTGTCTGCTCAGTCCACTCTTATCCACCGCGCTGTTTTACGCAAACACAGCTCTACTCTGCAAATAGCGAATGTTTACAAATAAGCAACAAAAAAAAGGCGGCGGTGTTTAGTCTAACTGTTTATCTTAGTTTGCCGGGAATCTGGAAATTTTGACAAATTCTTGTAAACCTCACTGCTGGCTGAACAAACCAAGCTCCGCTGGAGCGGTAAATCTATGGAGGTATTATAAGTGGCTACTTAATATGCACGTGAATGACGCGATCGTTATGTTCGAGTTCTTCATTCTTGATGAAGATGATGCTGGTTCTATTATTTTGCAACAGCATCTTTCATTGTAAATGAGGCATACGTGACGAGTGCATAGTCATTCATCATTAAAGCTGGGCTTTTGGCTTTTCCACGTCAACTTTTCCCTTCAGCGTCTTTGACAGTGACATGTTTACCTGACAACAGCCTTTCTTTCTGCAAGCATTTTCCACCAATCAGGATGCTGCATACTACAATAATGTTTCCATAATCATAGACTTTAACCATCACTCCTCAGTGAACTGCCTCCTAGTCTGAGATCTTTTTCTAGTTAAAGAGCTAAAGAGTTATCATTATGGAGTTTCCATGTTTTTTTAGGAGTTTGCTCAAACTAATACATGAAAAAGAAAAGAATAGCATTAATTCAGTAGAAAGTGAAAATTTCAAACAAGAATAGGCGTATTAGGTATAAATACATTTTATTTTATTTTTTTGAAAGTCCGGCCCCCAGAGTGTCTGCTTAAAAAAATTTTGGCCCTTGAAAAAATTTTGTTGATGACCCCTGGTCTAGAGCATTTGGAGCTTCAGAATAGTTATCATTTTATTTCTGACAACTTCTTCTTTATTGAAATTCCACATTATAGTTGATTAAACATGATTCATTTCACACACACACAGTCAAGGATATGTCTAGATATAAACTTATAAATTTGGCCCATTCACAAAAGTCCTTAATAATCACTTCCAGTGTTTCCTCTAGGATTTTTTTTAGCAGTGGGGGCAGATCTGTCGAAACCAAAACCCAAAGTAGGCTAAGTATGAAACTATTCATAATTAAACTAATTGCATATTTGCCTCAGTGGCAAAGTTGGCAGCCTTGCAGTTTGCATTTGATTTTTCTTGGCTTTTGGAAAAATAACTCAAAGTCTGGGTTACACTAGAACGGCCTGGACGGTCATTTTGACCGTTTTGAAATTTATATGTGTAATAACTTTGCTAAATAAAAAAATACAATCCTGCTGGTAGCTGACTTTTCCTAAAATAGTCTGTATTTTCATTTAAAATAGTTTTTATATACTGTACATTACACAAAAGGCAAAGAAAATCCAATCACTTTTACCTATTTTGGCCATACTGTCATATTGACCGCTCAGATTTTCGCGGTTTTGTTTTTAATCTTTTGCGTGGTTGAAGATGCATCTTGGTTGTTTAGTAATAATCAGAGAAACGTAAACTAGCGGTCTCGAGTAACAAGTGTGGGCATTGCATCACCGATGGGCCAAAGGCAAAGCCAGAGTCGGTAACGGAGGCTACGGCGTGGATGGTTCTGAATCAGAAGAAAAGCACCGGGCGATCGCTCTGTGAAAGGCGCAGTACACGTAGACGGTAGCTGTCTACGTGTTCATATAAATTTATACATGCTACAACTGGCTGGAATCATTGCACACATCCTCTCCAAGGAGTGCACCAGCTGTAAAATGTCCCGGAGGAAGTTCATGCAGCAACTGGCAGAGGAGCTGAGAGCGGAGTTTATGGAGGAAAAAAAGGGCAGCGGTGCACGGTCTGAACAGCGCTGCGCACCGCAGCAGACACCAAATCAGAGGCAGTGCCAGTTTAGGTTAGGTTATAAATGTTCAAATACTTTTAATTGTTATTTGGCTGTGAATTATGTTGAATGAATTTCCCCCAATATGTTTCATGAATGTATGAAATAATCACGGTTTAGCCTACTATGCCATGATATGATATCAAGGGCATTGTATTGAATCAACAGCCACGTGCAATTTAGCTAGCAGGTGGAGGTGAAACTAAAAATGTGCCAGAACTATAGACTAATAATACAGGCTTAAATGAACTGACAATATAAGTTATAGGACTTACAGTTGTCAAGAATGCACACATGCCATCTCAACCGTGTCCTCCGGACAGCCTGTCTCTTTTTTCTTTCTCCCTTTTCTCCGAGTGGCATGCATGCCCATTCGCGTTGTGAAGTGCGTGTCTGCGCTATTCTCCGTCGACGTGCTCTTTACAATCACTGCTGATAGACGGCTTTTTTTTATATATATTTCTGATACCGTGGCGGGAGAAATCTAACCGTGGCGGACTGCCACTTGCCAATCAACATAGAGGAAACACTGACTTCGCAATCTAGACAAATGTGCTACAACCTGTCACAACAACTCCAGTAATTAACCTGCACCAGTCTGGTTGTAGCTCATCATGAAGGATGTGGTCGTTAACTTTCAAATGCCAGTGTTGCTAAAATTACATTTGGTGTAAATGTCAGCAAACCAAGCTGATAGTTGTTTCATCAAGTCTGTTTAAGAACAAAACAGCCTTGAATCCTTGTTGTAATAAGAATTAGATGTCCGAGTGATGATGTGTTTTGGCAGGCTAACTGTGACTTGAGGCGGCAGATAGATGAGCAGCAGAAGATGCTGGAGCGCTACAAGGAACGGCTTAACAAGTGTGTGACAATGAGCAAGAAGCTCCTAATAGAGAAGGTAGGTGTACATGTGCATTTGCACAAATATGTTGAAAGAGACAGCCTGTGTGAAAACCAAAACAATAATTTTCTTTCTATTATTTATACATTTGAGGACTTGAGCCTTATTTTTAACTGGTTAAGTGCATTATTATTTTTACACTGGTAAGTGTTTCATTGTGGTTATGTTGGTACTCAACAGCAATATTCAGTTCTTAAAGGTACCATGACATGGTGTTTTTTGGATGCTTTTATATAGACTTTAGTGGTCCCCTAATACTGTATCTGAAGTCTCTGTCCCGAAATTCAGCCTCAGTGCAGAATTACAGCCACTAGAGCCAGTTCCACAATGAGCTTAGTATGTGCCATTTCTGTGTCTGTAGTTATTGAGGAGGAGAGGGGGGGCAAGGTTGAGGGTGGGGGTGTGGCCTTGACCAACTATCGCCATTTCTAGCCACTGGGGGTCCATAGGCAGGCTGGGGAATGCATATTAATTAATAAAAAACCTCATAAAGTGACAATTTCATGCCATGGGACCTTTAACATTCTCTAATCTAAGCTGTTTTTTGAGTGTGCATGCACAATTTTTGATTCATCATTTTTTGTAGTCCAAGCAAGAGAAGATGGCTTGCAGGGACAAGAGCATGCAGGACCGTCTGCGTCTGGGCCACTTCACCACCGTACGGCATGGAGCCTCCTTCACCGAGCAGTGGACCGATGGATACGCCTTCCAGAACCTCATCAAGTCAGCATGCAGATAGGCACAAACAAACGTTTGCATTTTGTCCAATCTGCTTACAGGTTATGTTCACACTAGATTGTTCTTACTTGTTCTAGGCAGCAAGAGCGAGTCAACTCGCAGCGGGAGGACATTGAGAGGCAGAGGAAGCTGCTGGGAAAGAGGAAGCCTCCCTCCATGGCCCAGACACCTCCACCCAGCCTCGAACAGAACAAACGAAAGAGCAGGAGCAACGGCCAGGAGAGTGAAGCGTAAGATTATGAACAATAGCTAAATTACTTCCACAGTAGATGTTTTACATGGACCAGCCCAGAGTACACAATAAGGCAGTAGTATTTACATAGTGAAACTTGGAGCTTTATCCTAACTTAAGAAACTGACAAACTGACACAAAATCTAAAATCTTTTTTTCTTTTTCTTTTCTAAATTATAAGAACATTGAGTCAGACTTGAACCGATCTGTAATAACCCTTAATAAGGAGGCTTTGTGTCTTTGTTTTTAGTAAAGTAAAGTGTGTAGCTTATTACGTTTTTTTCCCTCACAAGCTGATCTGGTTATAATGTAATAAATTACAAACTGTTGCCTCTTTATCCCACACAGTTTGTCAATGGCAGAATATCATGAGCAAGAGGAGATTTTTAAACTTCGAATTGGTCATCTAAAAAAGGTACCAGTTCACCACTTAAAGCTGCTTTTTCTTTGTTTTTGTTTTGGGATTTGTTTCCTGGACCTGTTACTACCGTGTATAACCTAGGGACCTAGAGAGAAGACCTAGAGAACTTAGAGAGAAGATGCTAGATGTTATGTGGTTGTATGCAGGAAGAAGCAGAGATCCAGGCTGAGCTGGAGCTTTTGGAGCGAGTGAGAAACCTGCACATTCGGGAGCTGAAGAGAATCCATAACGAGGACAACTCGCAGTGCGTATTATCTCCGTTTATAGTACCTTACACAAGTTCTGTAGTGTGATCTTAAAGGTACTCTAAGCGATGTCACACATTTTTTAGGCTACAACATTTTTTGTCACATACAGCAAACCTCTCCTGACTATCCGCGAGCTGCCGGTCCCCTGAACACACTGTAAAAAAAACACGGTCTCTGTAGAAAGCCCAGGGTCCACTAACTCCAACAAAAACGAAGTGGCCAACCTGGACCACATAAACATAACAAACCGTGTTCCAGCGTTCAGCCAATAACCGACAACAAGGATTTTGGGGGCTTAGTGTGCTGAAGCACGGAAGGGAGGGGAGGGGACAGGATGAGGAGGAGGGAGGGGCGAGCTAGTTTCGTTTTGTTTGAAATTACTTTGAACGTCAACAAGAATAACATCACCCAACATCGCTTAGAGCACCTTTAACTAAAATGTATTTTGAAAAAGCCAAAAGTTTTAAGAAAGTCTTCTTCTGTAGATTTAAAGACCATCCCACGCTGAACGACCGATATCTGCTATTACATTTACTTGGAAGAGGTGGCTTTAGTGAAGTTTTCAAGGTAAGGATGTGCCATTTAGTTGACGTCCATTCTTTATTAGTACCAGTTTATAATTCTTTTTTATGCTGGGTCTTTTTGAATAACATAAGGTCAGGGTGGTATGGTAGTGAGACTTGGCAATACTTCAGTGCCCAGTAAACAGCTAGTATACACCATTTAGTGTAACTTTCTGGTTTAAGTATGCTACTCTGACTTTGTGTGCGTTGATGTGTAATGTTTTTTTCTACATTGCAGGCTTTTGATTTGACAGAGCAAAGGTATGTGGCCATTAAAATCCATCAACTCAACAAGAACTGGAGGGAGGAGAAAAAGCAAAACTACCACAAGTACGTCGGAACCTCTGATCACCGTGCCTGCTCTTCCTTTGCATCCTTGGAAACATTTTCATCTTTCATCAAATTTGACATGGTGGACCTTGTAGCTTAAAACTGTCTTTGAATGTTATTTGTGATGTTTTTACAACGTTACTAAATGGTTAATGTCTTTTCAGACACTCCTGTAGAGAGTACAGAATCCACAAAGAACTTGACCACCCTAGAATAGTCAAACTCTACGACTATTTCTCACTCGACACAGACTCGTAAGTGAAATTCTAAATACAGTAAGTCTAATATGTGTTATGTGCCACATTTAAGTGCTAAACATCATATAGTGCTAAAAAGCTGGATAACTCTTTTAAGCAGTTATAATCGATATTTTTAGAATAACAATGTGTCAAATGATAAATGTGACGACACTGTGAAAGGGTTCGTCCATAGTGATGAACCTACAGAGAATTATCACCTGAATCTGCAGCTCCCCTTGGCTTTACAGAGATTTATAGCAAGTTTCAGCTCATTGTTTGGATTTCCTGCCTTAGCGTTTTGGTTTACTCTCACCGCTCTCATATCTCTAACAATCGGCTGTACACTTCCTGCTGCTCAGTACCAAATGCCAGACAGAAAAGGTTAGTGACTAGCTCATGAACATAGTGAGTATTTAGCAGCTAAAGAGTATAATATCTACCTCAGGAGTTGAGATCAAAAGCGGTGTTAAAAGAGAGTAGGTCTTACTTTTACCAGGTGGCCTGAAACATGACTCCAACTAAATGATAATGTTCCATAACTGCTGGAAGTGTAAATCAGCAACTGTTTTGCTACCAAGTTTGCCAGAAGAACTTAATAGGTGATGAAAACTTCACAAATAATGTGTTGGATTGCCTCTGGCAGATTCTGCACAGTGCTGGAGTACTGTGAAGGCAATGATCTGGACTTCTACTTGAAGCAGAATAAGCTGATGACCGAGAAGGAGGGCCGCTCTATCGTCATGCAGATTGTCAACGCCCTCAAGTACCTCAACCAGATTCGCCCACCCATCATCCACTACGACCTCAAGCCCGGTATTCTCACAATTTCAAATTGCCATTTTGTCATCTCTTCAGTTACAGAATAGTGAAAAACAGCACTACTCTCCATAGAGTTGCAATCAAAACTGAATTTGTCACTTCTGAGCAATTCTTCATGTTATCTTGAAGGAGAGGTAACCTAGCTGTTTACAGTCCTGTGTTTGTAATTTTACTTTGACTGTTCTGGTCTTAGGAAACATCCTGTTGGTTAATGGCACGGCTTGTGGAGAGATTAAGATCACTGACTTTGGCCTGTCTAAGATCATGGATGATGACAGCTTCAACTCTGCAGATGGCATGGAGCTGACCTCACAAGGAGCAGGGACCTACTGGTATACAGAGACACACTACACTGCATTTAGTAACCAAGCAACAAATATGGCTTCAAGAGTTTGTAGCAGAGGCGCAGTCTTTTGAGTGAAATATTGCTAATTGAATTCACATCCCCTTTTCGTTCAGCAAATTGTGCAGAGAGAACATAAATATCATTTCAATATCATGTTGTAATCCTTTGAATCACAGGTACCTGCCTCCTGAGTGCTTTGTGGTGGGCAAGGAGCCCCCCAAAATATCCAACAAGGTAGATGTTTGGTCAGTAGGGGTCATCTTCTACCAGAGCTTATATGGACGCAAGGTAACCACTAACCTGCATTCTTTAACAGGGGTTTTGTTGTCAGAGTTTTAAATATCAGTATGAAAAATGAAAGTAAGCCACCTGTTAACCGCCTCCATTTTGTCTTTTTCAGCCGTTTGGTCACAACCAGTCGCAGCAGGATATCCTTCAAGAAAACACCATATTAAAAGCCACTGAGGTGCAGTTTCCCCCCAAACCTGTTGTTACTGCAGAAGCAAAGGTATGGTACCAATTTATCTTAAACAGCTAAACACTCACTGCAGATTTATACAGTAACACTGTTTCTTACAAAGTTTTAAATGCCCCATGAAAAGTGGAAGTTGGTCCAGAAATAATAAGTTGTTTCCTCCCCCTCCCCTTTCCCGTCATAGTCCTTTATTCGACGTTGCCTGGCTTATCACAAGGAGGACCGTGTGGATGTGCTGCAGTTGGCCAGCGACCCCTTCCTAATGCCCCATAATCGAAAGGCTCTGGCCAGCAGCACACCTCAGGCACCTCCTCTTCCCTCCACGTCCAGCTGCTACGGCAGCAGTGCCTCCAACTGAAGCAAGCTGAAAGAAACTGGAATAAAACCCTTTTGAGGACAAAGCCACGCGGAGACGTTACACACTTGATGAACCTTCTCCTTTGCACGCTTGATTGGGAAAGAGCAGAGAGGATGATGGGATGTAGGGATCCTGAAAGTGTGAATGGAACCAAAATGATGGCTGATGGGGTGATGTATAAGTAAGTGTGCCCACCACCATCATCCAAGTGCTAAAAATGAAGGGCCAGTCTGTGCGTGTCCAAAGATTTGCCCAAATGCATGCACTAACACAAAAACGTTTGCTCATTTCAAGGGGCTTTTTTACACGATAAATAGTAAAAGCACCCGAAAGATTGCACAACTGACAGGCTGAGAAGTACGCCATGTGTGAAAGATCACCTGCCTGTTCACTTTGAAAGGTTTAGAAGAAGCATTAATGAAATGTCATCCCATTCTGCTTTAAATCTATCATCTGTCAAAATATTTTTCAGAAGTAGAGTGGTCAGTTTCAAATCTGTATCCCTGTAGGTTTGAACCTGAGTCTTACAGGAAGGGCTCCTAGAAGTAATAAGGAATGACTGATGACCAAAGTTCAAGGTCTGCCTTGTTGACACCATTAGAGGGTCATAGATGACTTGACACAGAAAAGGGATGATTCTGGAAAGAGTAACTGGTTTTGACCCATTTTAAATATTTTACTGGATAACTGGAAGTGGGCTTATTATTTTAATAGTTAAGTCCATATTTTTCAATGAAATCTACCCCCTGTAATGGTTTTGTTAACCTTATAGGCAGGCTGACTATGAGTGAGTGTTGTGATGAGAGTTAAGATTCAACAGAAATAATTATGAAACCATTAAAAAAACATTTGGTTAACACTGTGGTGTCTTAACTTGATTTTAGAAAATCAATGATATTAAAAAATAATGCATTTATTATAAATCCCACAAAAATACTTTAAGGTGCACTGTTTTTGTTTTTTTAAGAGTTCATTTCCAGTATTTATTCATTGAATCATTCATGCCATTTCTATCAGTATCCCACAATGTAGTCACAAGAATGTGTTTAAATGTTTGCGATTAGATTAATGAAGTACCAAATACATTTAATTTTTAAGTAACTCCACACTGTACATTTTTTTCACAGCATGAAATGTTTTATTAACTCAAATACCACCGTTAAAAGTATCCCATCATACCTAAAACAGACAAATCCATCTGATTGTGTATGGAGTATAAACAAAGAAGCTGCACCAGCGTGCCTCTAAATAACGGTTTGCCTTCAACGTATGTATGAAAGTGGCAAACGTGATAACTGCATTAGAGGTTATGAAATACTGACACTCTTGTTGAATACCAAACAGTGTTAATCTATTAAAAGTCCGACGTGGACCACAATTATCACATCATACTCTTACAGCTTATCTAATTGGGACATTGACAATCTTTTTTTTCTTACTGTGGAGAAAGTTACACAGTGATTTTCAAAGGTGTGAAGTGCAACAGGAGAGCAAGGATACCTTGAACATGATAAAGTGGTTTGAAGTGAATTTGGTAAAGATATCTTTTAAATTACATTCTTGTCTGGGAAAGCGGGAAGTTGTCTTGATGCAACGTCAGCTCCTCAAAAAAAAAGCCAGATGTTAATTAGTGAAGCAGATGATAAAAATAAACAGAGACGCACATGTAATCTTATCCTGCTTGCTTTGAGGGACGTGACTAAAACCTGTGCCTGTTTTTACTGCTTCCACAGTATGCCTGCAATTTATGAACTCTACTTTCCAGCAAAATGGATACAAAGTATCCCCTCTTTGTGTAACATGTAAAAACAGACAATCTGGACTGAAGATCTAGAACATTGCTCCATGCTTCGTTTGCAGTGAAAAGCTATGTATTTTTTTTTATACTTTGGCCAAGTAAGTGATAAGATTTTCAGAAAATCCTTTCATTGGAGGAAATATGACTATGCAATAGCACAAGGCATTGTCCATCAAGTTTATCTGTTGTAGAACTGTGAGGTGACCCAGGCAAGTCCCCACTTTAGGTTGGTGAGCATAAACTTGAGCGCCTTGGTCCACTGCTCCTCAGAGTTGAATTGCGTTTTGATGGAGTAGGAGCCGCCGCTGCCACCCGTGTCCTCGATCTTGCCCTTCTCCACATCCATCCTAAGACAAGGAATAATAACTACTGTATTACATGGTTTAACCAAAGGCCATGGAGTGTATCTGCATAGCTAAATTAACATAATTGTGCCATACAAAAATATAACAACTTTCTTCAGTTTTACAGATTTTTAAGTTTCTGAAGGTTTCATGCCACCGTGATCACCAGTATAGTCTCTCTGTTGTTCAGCCTTTTAAAGAATGAATTTGATGGTGTAATATTTCACAATGGTTTAGGCCTGTATGCGGGGAAAGCATCAGTACCGTACGTGTGGTGTAGATTTCTTAATTGGACTCAGTTAAGAGTGAGGTTAGGCTGTCAGGTGACTGTGAGCTTTATAAGCCTAGTTACATAAGTAAGAGTATTAGTACATGCTATACTGAAGGCCACGCTTTAATAATTCAAAGGGTTATAAAGCCAAAGCTTTCCCAAATGTCTCTTATTTGCCTGAACAGCAATATCAAAGCAGACAATTATCCAGCTTCTCTAAAATAAATCAAGGAAATGGTTTAGAATTTGCTTTTAAACTTAATGAATATTTACTGTACGGCTTCATCTTAAATGGCTGCAATGATGCCCTAGTTAATGAGCACACATTGTGCTGGTCTGCAGGTATCTAACCTGTATGGAAGGCAGAAGCCAGTGTCTCCTTTCTCCACCTCCTCTTTGAATTGCTGGACACAGTCCAGAAAGGCCACCATGGCATGGTCAAATTTATTGTCCCAGAAGAACCTCAGGCCACCTGAGCAGTACAGAGGAAGTTCCTGGACAAACACAAGACAGAAAGAAAGAGCAGGGTTGGAACCTGGAGGATGTCTAAATAATGATGGGAGAGCTGGGCTTCTAAATATTGTATGTATTACCTTGGACTTGTCTGTCAGTGACTCTAAGTATGAGTGGTTTCCATATGGGACAAGACGATATCTGAAGAGAAAAGTGTTGTATGAGCTTAATTTGACGCAGAATTTGTTTTGTAATCATCCTTGTGGACAACGGAGGTAAAATAAAACAAACAACAATGCGTACCTCTGAAAGTGCAGCCCCATTTTGTTGGCTAGAGCATGCAGCAGCAGCACCGTCTGCCCCCAGGCTGCGTTGATCTCATTCCACTCCACCGGGACACTGGGGAGTCGACCCAGGCGGAAGTTATTGATGGTACCAAACTGCCCACTGTGCCTGGACAAGAACAGAAAGAAACTATTCAGATTCTCAGTCAACGGGTATCAATTCATTTTTGTCCCGGAGGCCTATATTAAATATTTGCTAAGTCATGGTTGATTGGACCGAAAAACAAATGATTTACTCTAAGCATACACAACATTTGTGTGTGTGTGTGTGTGTGTGTGTGTGTGTGCACGCTTAGTACCAGATGTGAAATGTGGCATTGAAGACGTTGGTCTTTTTCAGGCGATCTAGCTGAATCTGGCAGTAACGCATCTGGTTGTCAACACTCTTCAGCTCATCATCCAGCTCCAGCTGTTGCCGTTTAAACTCGCTGTACTCCTTCTGGTACCTTTTAGCACAAAGCAGTGCAAAGAGACAGAGCTGTTAGCTGCGGTCTCATTTAGCATATAGCACCCATAGTCACCGGTTTACACCACCCTTGGGTTACTCACTGTAGCTCCTCTGTGTCCAGCTGCTGAGAGTGGATCCTGCTCTGGGTCCGTTCCTGGGCCACAGCAGCCCTCTGCTCCTCTACTGCCTCCAACTCCTGGACCAGAGCCTCCTCCTCCTCCTTCAGGTGATGCAGCTCTGCCAGTAGGGTGTCCTCTCCCTCCACCTGCAGGTGTGACAGCAGCTCCAGGCACTGCCTGAAATATGTTCACATACAGTAAGTTATTATTACATAATACACACACACATACTGCTCGTACGCAGACATTTGGAATGAAGGGGCTCTTTGTTGTGCACCAGCTCACTTGTAATTCTGGCATTCGTTCTCTGTGATGTTGAGCTGCGTGTCCAGGTGATCCAGCAGGGTGTCAGTACATTCCTCACACAGTGGGTGGTCCACATCTGTCTGGCCCGACATGATGTCAAAAAGGTCACTGGTCACCTGGGTGGGATAGGATCAGAGACAACCATGAATTCAAAAATAGCACGATCAGAGTAAAACTGAGATAATTTGTTTTTTCGGTGTGTGAAAGTGCACTACCTTTAGCCTACGACTAAGATTTTCCATGGTGCCACCGTCCGATGCTTCTCCAATCAGTGTGAAGCTGTTGGCGCTCTCTGTGGACATCATCCTGTAGGGCAGGATTAAGCGTTTCAGTCAACTTTGTAGGATATGCTTCATTTGCAAGTCCGTCCACACCTCATTTGACAGAGGAACATATCAACTCAGAGATAATCGACAGATATAAATTGTAATTAGTATTCGGTTCCATTTCCTGAATGAAAAGACTTGAGCACTCACCGTGCAGGAGGGATATATTTTCTTGACACTCCATCTGGCTTGTTTTCTGCAAAGGTCTCCTGGAAGGAAAATGTAATTATGAAGCTCAAACATGCTTGCTATAAAAATATTGGAATAATGAATTGCTTTTTATGTTTTCTAAAAGTATTGCAGATTACGTTTGTACATTGGGTTTTTCAAAACAGAATCAAAAGGTTATTTGTGTTATCCCATCACATCATTTCCTGTACAGGTGAGGTACAAAAGTACATGTGTGCGCGTTTCTGCGGTTACCTACCTCTGGTGCTGTCTCCCCCTCAGTGCTGTCAGCCTGTTTGCTGGGGGTCACTGTGACCAACGGAGCTGTGGAGGAGAGAGGGATACATGGCATATGGAGCAGTTTAAACGCCACTAACGTTACGTACATTCTACAGCACCGATGTGTGATTCTTATGGATATACGTACCAATAAGTTCCTGGATTGTGACCCGATCGAGCACATTGAAGGATGTGTCTAGTTTGAGCGGCTGACAGCACCGCTGACACACGAAGCTGACCTGCATGGTTGTGCTCGACGTCTTGGAGCCCTCCATCGCTAGCTACAAGAAGACATGTAAAGCAATAAAAGCAGACTGTGAGTAAGTAACTAAATGGCTAGCTGACATTAGCTTTGCAACTAGCATACGTCGACGGTGTAACGTATAAACATAAGAAGGACTCACTGTCGCTTGTGAAAAATGAAAACTATTGCATAATAATACTGACTTGTGTGCGTAGAAAATTAGAAATCACTTAGCGTGACTCTTGCATTTAGCCTGCACCTCGGGACTTCTGTTTCCACTTCCGTATTGTTGTTTACGGCGGATGTGACGTCATATAAAAAGTGAAATCCTCTAGAGAAGAACCAGCTTGTGGACCTGGGGATAGTTTAAAAAATATGAGAGATATACTGGACACTGTAGGTAGGAGTTAACTAACTCCAGAAGATGGCTGTAGTGCAACATTAAGGCTGCAAGCTGCCATTAAAACCCAAAGAAGGAGAAGAACAACAACGACTGTGCAGTATGCGCTACATCCATGTATGCGCTTCACTCTCCGGACCTTTAGGCGGCGCTGTAACATCAGCCGCAAAACGCTGTTAAACATAAGCAGAAGAAGACGACAGTTGCGGGAAAACTGAAGCGGATGTTTCTCTGTTTACTGTGTTGATAAACTCCAAATTGTAGAAAACAAGGTAAATGTGGAAACATTTATTTCTTTACAATTAGCCAGTGGCATTTCAAAAACGGCGGTCTACTATTTGAATCACATATTGGTCTGGTCGATTTTGTCTCAATCTCAGAAGTTAGGAGTGTTATAGCTAGTTGTGTAACCTCCCAAAACAAATCATAGCAGTTAACGTTAGCCAGCCTGATGTTTAGCTAGTTGCCAATTTAAGCTACTGGCATACGTATGTTTGGCAAGTAAACTGTTTACAATATACTTACTGAATACTTCTCGGTGATAATTCTGCCTTATCTCACTGGAAGTATTATGCTTCATCACATGTTTGTAACATAATGCTGCTTTACTATCAGTGTGCCACAAAATGATTCTCAGTAGAAGTCAGCTAACGTAACGTTAATTACGCTATTCACAGATACCCACAAGTATGTTTTGCATTGATGAGGTCTCTTAGAAAATAAAATCTGCATTTACATTATTGAGACTTATTTAGTGTGCACATTATCTGTTTCTACTGAACCTAGTACACAGAAAATACACAGCACAGCAAGTAGGATTTAACCAGTTAATGAGTATGCGTGTCATAAGCCTACCCTAACTACTGTAGTTGCCTTAATTAGTAACTTCCTATTGAGATAACATGCATAGCTGGCTATCTGGGTTACAATATACTCTATGTACAGTAAATGTGACATGACCAAAGTACACACTATTGTCTTAACTTTACTGCAGCAGGGTCAGTTTGTCATAATTGCAGACAGGGTTAGACTGAATAGTTCACTATTCAATTCAACAATATTACTTTTTAAAGCCATGGTGTGGATGATTAGTAATGATATAACAATAACAAAAAGATCTTCATCCATTATTGATATATATTGCTGTATCTGTTCAGGTGTGTAAACCCCATTGTCTAGTCACACTGGAGTGTATAGTTTGTCTAATATTTGCAGTTTATTGTTTACAGCCTCTGGGTGTCCTCTGATTTCTTTTCTTGTAGCTTTTAAAAATGACCATGAAAACCCCAATGGCCATCGATGTCAAAAAAGGGATTTCAGTCCTTTGGGAGACTCTGCAGTGTCCCATATGGTAAGTGTCATGCTGACCAAGAAGTGAAATATTAATAGGAAATTTTGTAAAACTGTCATGTTCTTTATTGACTTCATACTTTCTCTTTCCTGTAGCTTGGATTTAATGACTGCACCTGTATCTACTAACTGTGACCATCAGTTTTGCAAGTAAAAAATAAAGTTTGATTACTCCTCCTTTTATTAAATAAACTGATATTTGTATATCTTTTTTACATGCACTCACAAACAATATATATCCTTTTTCATCAGATTTTGTATGATGAAACTTTTGGACAACACCAAACAAAACAGGGCTACTTGTCCAGTGTGTAAAACCAAGATAACCAAAAGGTTGGACAAAATCAACAAGATGACAGTGTAACGTTAATTATTTTTGTAATACTTACTCATTATCATAAGCTGTGTGTGTGTGTTTTTCCTTATACAGGAGCTTGCAGGAGAGCCCTGGGTTTCAGAGACTTATAACAGGACTGCAGGACATGATACAGGCATATGAACATGACACTGGCACAAACTGTAAGACAACATCACAGACTTCTTACTTCTTAAAATGACTGCAAAATGAAGTTATATTACATCATCTAATAACATTACTTTTATGGTTTCAGACTTAACTGGAATGTCCCAGCAAAAAGGACAATCGGGGTAAGACATTTTAACTTTTTGCCTGTTTGTCTGTCATTATAATAATGCAAATGCTAATTTATCTATAATTCCTCTACTCAGTGTCACAGATGTTGAAGATGCTGAACATTGTCATGATATGTCATTTGGAAATACACCTGGCAATGTGGAAATTGTCGACAATGATGATCTTTCAAGGTCTCACTCCTCGACTATAGCAGGTAAACTCTTGAGGCCTTTATGGTGGTGCATCTTTTCACATCAAATTAAAGATTTGCTTTCATTCAACTAGTAGTATTATTCATTTAGAAAGTGTGTTGTCTTCCAAAAGGTTAATTATTTGTTATTTTCCCATTCCTTTTTTTTTTTTAGCCCGGAATGGATTTGCAAGACTGATGGAACTTGAAGACACAAGTCCTTTGATGACAGAAAATGAAGGCCTGGACAGTGGCCTTGGGGAGGCCCCACCAACGTCTGACAAAAGAATGTGCAGCCCTATAGATAATATGGAACCATTAGAAACAGAAATGTCTGAAGTTGTGAAAATAGCAACATCAATACACAAAACTAGAGGCAATAAGCAATTCCACAAATTGGAGAAAGCCTCCCCTTGTGCATCATTAATTCCAGACGAGACCGAACACCAACCTTTAAGAAAATCATCAAGGAAGAAGCAGAAAACGGATTTGGAGTCTGACAAGATTCTTAAGGAGAAACAGAAGAAAAGTCTAGAGAAAGTTGCTGAGTGGCTCATGAACGTTCCAACTGAAGGAAGTCTTGAGTTAGAGAAACCCAACGAAGACACCGATGACTCGGACAGCTGTTCTTCCACTTCAACAATAGATGTCAAGCAACACAACAGTGATGTGAATCCTGGGAGAGTGGATCGTGCTAAAGCCCTTGAAGAGCAGGTGTTTGGGGCCGTCTACAAACGAGAGCGAAGAGGGACCAGGGTTGTCTCTCCTCCACTTAATGTTTTTGTCAAGCCATCAACAACTAAAGACACACAAACTGTCTCCAAAAGAAGGAGAAACGCTATCACTCCTGCTGATTTTTTCAAGAAAACAGGCTCTGAAGGTAAAAGTGCAAGTGACATGGAGGAAGAGCAACAAAGATTAGAAGAAGTAAATGACACCAGCAGTGACATTTTTAAAGAAGCAGAACACATCGAGGCCATGAAGAAAAATTATATAGACAAATATGAGGAAGAGTCAAACAACTTTCCAGAAAGTGACAAAAATAATGGCAAAGATGAGGTTTCCTGTCCCGTGTTTGATATTGGACAACAGCTACCAGACAGAAAGTCAAAGACAAGTACGCGCAACAGTCTTCAGCAAGTCGACAGTGATTTGCAAGAGCAAGCTAAGGCAAACTCAGAAAGTACTGAGCAAAAGAAAACTGACAAGAGGAAAGGTAAAAACACGAGGTTAGAAAAAGCCAAGCCTGCTAGAGTTCCGAAACCCCTTGTTCTGGTTGGTGTTAAAAATGGAGAAGCCAGTCCTAAGACTAGACCAAGGTCAGGAGAAGTTCAAGTTCATATTGAGAATTACCCTAGCAGCGAAGACCAAGAAACCCCTGTCGTAAGGAGCACGAGGAGAAGTAGAAGACTCCAGCTCTTCACTGAAGAAATCCAAGAACGTCACAAGAAAGCAAACTTGAAAGCCAATAAAGCTGAAAAAAATGGCAATGTTGGAAAGCAATCTGAGGAAGCTGAAGATGGAACACTGGATAATACGGCATCACCATCCACCAATGTAAACATGACAAAGGTGGCTGAAAGAAACGGATGTATTTATGATCAAGATATAGAAGAAATAGAAAACATGGAGTCTGATGAGAGAACATCTTATATGAGACCAACCGAAGATGTTAAAAAGTCCCTTGCTGAAGTGCAAAACGCTGAAACCTTGTCTGAAGCTAGTGCTGCATGTTCTGTCACTGTTGTCCCAAGCTCTACAAGTTCAACTGAAGCAGCTGTGGTCGAGCAAACACTTGAAAGGGACAATCCAACAAATCATCTCCCAAACAATATTCAGTTGGAAACCTTCCCTAGCCTGAGAAAATGTGCTGGAACAGAAAATGAGGAGGATAATAATGACAGTGAACTGGACACAGAGCAACTGCTCAAGAGCTTCAAAGCCATTAAAAGGAAATCCTTCCACCTTGGCGGTTCAAATTTGAAAAGGAGCCGTGGTTTAGACCAAGAAAACTTGCAGGGTGCCGAAGCACAGGAAAACCAGCGTCTTTGTTCTAGTGTTGAATCTGCGAAAAATTGGATGTACACAAAGGCATCTGAAGTCACCAACCAAGAGGCATTAGGAGACAATAAAAACTCATCTTGCAGTGATTTGATATCCCCTTCCTTTTCACACGCCCCGACAAGAAAACCAGTTGTTGAGAAACCAGATCACATGGTGGTAGAAGCCTCGATCCCTGGTAGCAGTCAGGACAGCGCTGGTGGTAACTGTGTCTCCAATAGTGTCAGCAGCACCCTCACTCCAAATAAAGTTTCAAAACGTGAAATAGAAAGTCCTCATCTTTCTGTTGTGTCTCGAGTAGTCGATTCTGGGCTCTGCTTCACAGTCGCTGAACGCGAGGAGCCAAACGAACCCTCAAATTATTCTCAAATCACAGAGAAACAGCTTGATGCTACCGAGAGGGGTGCCGGCAGAGGAAGGGCGATAAGAGACAGCATTTCGGAGTGCCATTCAGCTGCTATTGGAATACATTCAGTCAACACCGCTGAACATGTTTTAAACGCAGAGTGCTCTTTAACTCCTGATGGCCTTGGAATACCTGTTGTACAAATTGTCCACGAAGCACAGTCGGACAGCCACGGTAGTGGAGAGCTCAGTGCCAATTCCTCCATCAATAGCATGCCCAGGAAGAGGACAAGGGCCCAGAGGCTCGACTCTTCATTGGAATCAGACGACAGTGAAGAGGGATTACCAACTTTGACAGAAATTTTTGGAACATCAGCTCTTCCCTCTGCGGTGACAAAGGAGCTGGACGGCTCCAGTGAAGCTAATAGATGTGAGGATGCTACAGTTTGGGGAGCAAAGCAGTTGAGCCGTCCACCTGCATGCCCCAGCCCTGACTGTGTTAACTCCAGCCAAGCATCTGTGGACTTGTTTGGAACGCCAGATGAATGTAATGTGTTTATTCTCAGTAACCAAAATAGTTTTTATTTACAGGTTTGCAACCTGCTGAGATTAATTATTAATTATTATTATTTTGTTGTATATACTGTATCTACCTAAGCTTGCTCTGTTGTTTTCCAGGTTTAGAATGTGTGTGTGTCTGTGGTATGTGGAGGGGAAAAAAGTCATTCTCAAGCATTTAGACACAAAGCAATTTCATTATTCTCTCTCTGCAGGTGATGTCCCAGTAAACGACGTCAGCGTTCCCTCACAAATCGAATCATCACAATTTTCAAGCGAAGTCCTTGTTACACAGGTAAAGATGACTATGTTCTAATCACTTTTTCATTCATAGTATGCTGTATAATTACACCCACTGTTTTAGAAAAATTGTTGAATTCTAGATTTTCCATTAATTCTAACACAGAATTGTAAGTCTAGTTGCTTATTCAGCATCACCTTACCATGCATTGTCACATTTCGCCCCATAGAGGGCAGCTCCTACACTTTCCCAAAACAAACTGTCAACTCCTGGATGACAGACTACCTCGCTCAGTAAAAAATGTCCCCCTCAGCAGCTTTCTAAATTGCATTTCATTTACGTTAGAGGAAATGCCGCCTAGGAGATGATTCTTGTTTTCTACCTCATCCATCTTCCAGCGCTCTCAACTTTTATCTGTCGACTGTCTTTGACTGGGAGTTTAAGTTTCACGCCCTGGGGTTTAGAAAGGGCCCAGGATTACACACATCTGAGACTACAGACATTTGGTGTTATGGTACTGCGTGTTTGTGTGTCTGTATAATTAATGCACTTGCGCTCACCTTAAAGAATAAAAGGGTGGTCCATTGAAACACACTTTTAGACCAACAGACTCTGTTCTTCCAAACAAGCATCAGTTGAAAAAGTGGTTGTCACTTCTCTCTCTTGCTTTCTAATCGCCCTTCATATATCTTAAATATTATATAATCACCTTCTGGCTCTCTTATTCTGCCATGTATTCTCCTCACTAAGTGCTGTCTGGCTGAAAAAGCACCCATTACCATCCAGTAATAACTAACTGGCTGATTGTTGGTCCCTCCTCCCTGATTGACAGTTGTTATTGTTTTTATACATCAGTGCAAGACACAAACTGTGCAGCCAGTATGTCCCTTCTTTTTCATCTTATCCCCCCCACCCATATTCGATTAAAGTGTATTACTCATTTGTAATTATGGCTTACTTTACTTTGTTTTCTTCTGTTTTAGCAAAAAATTGAAATGCAGAAGGAGCTGGTGAGATTGGAGAAGTTGATGGCTCTGGTGACGGAGGTTCTTCAGGAAAAAGAAGGCAGTCCTGCAGAAGAAGTCTCCTCAAAAACAATTCAGAGCAGCAAAACCACAGGTGAGCAGATATGAAAAGTAGTTATCCTCAATCTGTTTTCTTTAGTGCTGACACGATTGGTCGATAAACAGATTCAATATATAAAATTTGCAAAGATACTCGATTTCTAAGGAATATAACAGTTACCCCAAGCCTGTCTTTTTTTTTTTTTTTTTTAGTTAAACTCATGTATTAGCTTGGTGCATGTATTGAGAGCTGACGATTGTTTTGTATCCCCAGGCCCAGACCCTCACATACCCCTCCCCTGTGACCAGGACAGAGGCCAAGGTTCAGACTGGTAAGTAATGCATGGTATAGCATAGATAGTTCTCTTCTGATATTTAGACTCTCTCCTTACATTCCTGAGAGAAATAATAGTTTGGCAATGAATACATCTTTATTATGTAATAAATAACACTGAAAAATTGTTAAAGAAACATAATCAACACGGTAAAACTGTTAGCAAGAAAACAAGTACAGAACACAGTACATACAATAGTACATGTGTGTGGTTTAGTTGAGCTTCATTGCTTAACCTCTGTCGCAGAAACACTAAACTATGCTACTGAAACAACAGGCATCATGGACAACCACAGTCAAACTACAAGTAAACATTGCCTTTTATCCTGACTAACATGAAAGCATGCCTCCCAACATTAGGTTCTTAACCCCTTTCACAGCAAAATTCCGCAATAGCACTGCGATGAATGTCTGCCGTTATGCCAGCTTTGTTTATTCACACGGAACCAAGCAAAGGCTGCACAATGCCGCCCCAGTGTGTGATTTCACACAGCATTCCAGCAGCGTCTAGTGTGTGTGAGCCGCACCGTTAATTAACCACACGAACCCCACCGGACCCACAAACCGCCAACTTTATGCATTATAGTAGCACAGTTGTCATTAGAGAGAAGGACAGAGACGGCTGCAGCGCCATGCCTGAGAGAGCGACTGGAAGAGAAGGTGGACTATTATACGCAATGTTTCTATGAGTTATCAAATAACTTCTGCTACTCGGAGCTCTGCTTTGTCATCTGTGGGTTGACTTGCGCATCCCTACTGTATGTAGCCCAACATGCCCACTGTCGCTTTCACACAGACGTCGGTTGGGCTCTGTTATGGTTCTCTGACTACCTCCGCTGCCGGCTTAAAGGCGCAACAACTCTGTCCCCCCATTCCGTCGGCTTAAAGGCGCATCAGTCCCGCCATGAACAAGCTGTGTGAAGTGGCTATTATTTGCAGTATGCAGGAAATGATTGGAGGAGCTGATAAGTGATTGTCAGGAATTGGACAGTTTGAAACCGGTTCCACATGGTCATTGTTTTTCATTCCTACAGAGGTTTGCAATTCTCTGTATTCACCTGTCGGAAAATAAGGTTATTGAAAATGATGGGAAGATTTGTCATCATTTGTGATCTTTCAGGTGCTATCATGGGCATCATTTATGCATTTGTGGTAATTGTCAGTGCTTACAAGTACGTGTAAGTTTAAAGTATTAGTTGACAATTCTTGGAAATACCCTTCTTCACTTCCTGGCAGAGATGAGAAGATCGATAATACTCATACTATTAAATATGAATGTATACAGCCAGAAGCCGGTTAATTTTTGGTCAGTCAGCCAGTTAAACAATCAGCTGTGAAAATCCTTAAAGTCAAACCTGACTCAAATAACAAATCTTATGAAATGATATCTGCCTCAATGTGTTGTATTTCTCTCCTCAGAGGATTGTATACGTTGTTAATACATTTTAAATTGAGCCATATTTCAATTGCGCCATATTAAGAAGAACAATAACTGGAGCAAGTGGCATGTAATTGGTCTCTTTCAGTCTGTAACTGGAGGAGAAAGTTAGTAAGTTAGTGTGTATGTGTGTGTGTGTGTGTTGCTAGTCTCGTTTTCAGAGGGTGATGCATCTCAAGGGGACAGGCGCATAATCTCACTAATGAACCCAGAATCTGCTTATGCTGTGGAGAATAAAAAAGTCGTTACTGACTGCATCTTATATGTCATTTAGAGCACTTAGAGGGAAACTTGTGTTGCCACAGTAATTTATCTCTCCTGCTTGACTGCTCCCCCGTCCCCCCCGCCCAACCTCTCTCCTTGTAGGCTTCTAAGTGCTAGACTGAGAGAGAGAGAGAGAGAGAGAACAAGGAGGGCTTTAGCTATACGTTATAAATTCTACATTAAAAAGCAAAACTCCATGGGTGGACTGGTGAAATTAAAATGGTTGGCACTAAAGTGTATGAGCCATAATCAATTGCAGGTCATTTAAATGCAGGCGTGCTGCCAGTTGTCAGTATTTTCGTGAAGAAATAAACTCAAAAGAAAACAAAGGAAGGGAACTTCCAAAACATTTTTTGTATGAGTTAGTATGATAACAAATGACATGAGTAACTGTATATTGAGTTTCTGTAAAAACTAAGCCTACATTTACATCTTGCTACCTAATACATTTGCACAGTTTAATTTGAAATGAAACAGTGACTATGAGTTTAAATTGCTGCTATTCAGTTTTAGGGGCACATAATCCCCCTTATTTTAGGACAATGCAGCAGGATAATGACCCTAAACATACAGACAAGGCAACCCAGGTTGTTTTACTACTGCTTAACAGTGTTTTACTCTGGATTGGAGTCAGTGGCTTGACATGTGTTTCACTTACTGATGAGACTAAAGGCAAAACAGCTCCTGAAATGAGCAACAAGTCAGTATGGCTACAGTCAGAATCTCGCCGGAGAAGATTATAAGTATCTGCTAATGTTTGTGGATCAAAGACTTTAGACAATCATTGACTGCAAAGGACTTGCAACCAAATATTGACTTTATTTAGGTGCATGCTACCTTGACCTGTTACTATCGCTCTACTAAAACTGGGAGACAATTTTAGTTCATCTACTGTGGATGCAGACACCTTTTTAAATAAAAGATGAGAGTCAGCATTTTAACCATATAGTGACTATTCACTGTACAGTATCCTGAGTGAACCTACACTCAAATTAGTAAAGCCAAACCCTTTATTGTTCTGTGTAACAGCCATTAAGAGAGAAGTGTCCAATCTGTTGTTGCAGGAATGTATCGATGGGATTTGGTCAGACGTCCAAAAAACTGAAGTTCAAATGCTGTTCTCAGACTACAGAAGCACGTTAGAACAATGGTCCACCTGCAAATTCAAATGATCAGAAATCGATCCAGCTCAATATTGATAATTATTAAAATGCCTTTTATCTGCGCCAATGGCAATTGAACCTACCATCCACACACACACCATGTCGTCTCATTTCCTTCAAAAGTTGATGTACACGTCTTCTCTGCAGGAAAGCTGTTCCAGAAGAAGAGCGAGAGCCCAGCACAAGACCATCTGATGGCAAAGAGGTCATCCAGCCCAGTGGGTCAAAGCATGGCAGCACTGCAGAGATGGGTAAGGCTATTGGTGTAGTGTTGGAAAGAATGGGAAACATGCTAGAAATGTCATGAAAGAATAAATTCACTTTAATCTTCCCGAAGCACATGAGCAGAAAGACACGTCTTTATTTTTATAATCTGATTATTCCACTAGGATTCTTAAAGTACAGATATGGCGGTCTATATGGCAACTGCCCATTAGAGATAGTAGCTCTTTATAGCTTCTCAAAATGTTTTAGTATGCTAAAAAGGTTTGGTTTGACTGAGATGAGCAGAGTTTAAGTGGTTAGTCTGTTGCATGGTAGCTTGACTGTGTGCTTAATGAAGGTTAAGCTCTGTGTGACAAAGAAGTATTTGTATAAAGATAACCAATTTAAATAGAAGTGGGTCGGATCATATCACGTTCAGTGTAACTGTTGCTGACTATTTCTTTTTCCTTGTTTTGGTTTCTCTCTGTCTATAGCAGTGCAGCGCTCCACGCACACAGGGCCAAGTGTTAAAGGCACCGGAGGCTCCAAAACTCCTAGTTCAAGTTCAGCAGCCAAAACATTAAAGAGCGATGGTTCACCACCAGATGGGCAAGAAGACAAAGAAAATAACACTCCACCGAGAGACAGAAGTAAAGCTAAGATGGTGCTAGTGTCATCTGGATTAGGCCCCAATGAACAGGTGCTCACACACCAAATCAAATCAATCAACAAATGTGTTTTTTCAGCACTTTCCGTAGCAGGATACACTAACCAATCAGATGTTTCCTGTAGATAATGGTCAAAAGGTTTGCCAAGCGGGTTGGTGCCCGTGTGGTTTCCCAGGTAACAGCGGAGGTGACCCATGTCATAATGCACACAGGTAAGTGTATGCTCACATGCAGGCAGTGTGAGTGTAAAACAACATTGTTCATTAAGTTAAGACTGCAACTATCGTAACTGGACTTGGCTTGATACGCAGCAGAGCAATTAAATCTGCTATTGCAAATTTCTACTTTAAATCTTTCGAGGTCCTGTTTTTCAATGTTTTCTTGAGCAGGGACATTTGCATTTCCAGAAGTAAATTTTCTTTTTACATGTAGTTACAGCTTATTTTGTGCGTCTTTTTAAAGCGCTCCTAAGAGATAAGCTCTCTATTTTTCCCTCACCCACGGACTCTCTCCTCCATTCATCCGCTTGTTGCTAATTACCCTCTCTGATAGATTATTTTTAATTTCAGAGCTTGCTGTCTCCAAAGCACCATATTAACTTGCTGTTTAAGAAGCCTTTTTTTTTAATGAAAAGCTGTTTCCCAGGTAACCAAAAAAAAAAGGAACGCTGGGACTCTTGATCTTTGCAGTTAAATGTTGGAAAGGAGCAGAAGGTGTCCCATTCTAACCATTAGCATCAAATAATAATCATTTGAAATGAAGTTTTGTTTGAGGCGCATCAATAACGTGCACTTAACTCTTGCCTGAAATACATATCAATGCATAATCACTATATTTCTTAAAGGAAGAATAACCTTTGTCCCCATTTGACCTGATCCATAATGATTTGTCTCTGTGAAGCTATTCCCTGTTTAAGCCTGTGTTAAACTGTTGGGTGGTTTTAAAGGACCAGAATTTACTTAAGTAATTAAAATGTAAGTAGTTTAAAAAGTAAAAAACAGTAATTTCTGGGAAGAGCGGGCAATAGTTATAGCCTGAACATAGCATACATTGTGCTTTATTTTTAAAGCTTTCAGCGTCTCCAAGAGCATTCAGGTATTCTTTTCTACACATTGTCTGCTTGTATCTGCATACTACAGTATGGTTCATGCTGCTAAACACAGTTGATTGACCTCGAGGTTGTCAGAATCACAAACTAACTCAGGACATATTGTTGACTTTTTGAATCTGTAATAGGAATCATCAAGCAAATTATACCTCACCTATAACACTTCAGTGAAAAGCTTCAAATCAAGATGTGTGTATGTGCGCACATGTACTCCTGCACATCTTTTCACACTGTTCTTGTTCTGTTTCTTCTCTTTTCTCTGCCAGATGAACAACTGGTATGTGAGCGCACACTGAAGTACTTCCTTGGCATTGCAGGCAGGAAGTGGGTGGTGAGCTTCCAGTGTAAGTCCTGGTTCACTTTGTTTTGTCAAGCTCCATCACCAATGTGTTTACAACAATTACTCTGAATACAAAACGGCATCGTGTGGAGGGATAGGCTGGAATAAAAGCAGTGTTACATAATACAGTAGCCACCAGAATAGTGTTTGTGCTTCTGACAATAAGCTCCTAAGTTGTTTTTTTCCCTCTCCACAGGGATTTCCGAGTGCTTCAAACTAAAGAAACTCTTAGATGAGGTATGTGCGCGTGTGCTCCTTGGGTTTGTGAACCGGTGACTTCCTGTTCCATCTCTGTATGTCTCGATGTCGAATTAAGGCTACATGATGAATCTCTCCTTGTGGTTCACTGTGATGCCTCATAGATTATTTGTCAGCCATTTGCTTTAGCAATCACTGCATCTGGTTCTGTGCTATGCAAATATAATCCTTTGCCAAACTTTGTTTAGCATCGCCATTCATTTATTTAGCCAGTTTATAAGCATTTTTATGCACCATGTAGTCTATGAAGAGATGGACTCCATACAATTATAAGATGAACTCTGTCAAACTGAAGAATGTTCAGCGTACACTTCGGAGTGTATTTGACCCTTAAAATAAATCACTTCTTTAATTAGCTGTCTGTTAGCTTACAATCAGTCCTTTTATGAGATGAATATGAATAATTGTTTCAATAGTGTAAAAGCTACTAGCAGGAAAGGATTTATCCCATTGTAAGTAAGGTTCATGTCCTTACTGTATATTTACTGAAGTAATTTAGCTGTTTTTCCCCAACAGAGTGTCTTTGAAGTGAGAGGTGACGTGGTGAATGGCCCCAGCCACCAGGGCCCCATGAGAGCTCGTACCACTGAAGACAATAACGTGAGTCCCTTACACACTGAACACTATAGCTATTCTAGAGTGTTTATTTGATCTAAATCCAATTTCTCCTCAGGTGAAAGTCAGTCCCCAAGGAATCTAACATTGACTCTTTTCTTTTACCTGCAGCTATAATATTTTATTTCTGATCCTCATTAATACACTAATTGGTACTTGCACATTCAAATAATATTTCAAAAAAATTTTTTTAGCTACATTTAAATTATTATAGATGTATTAAAAACAAAATAGAATTTTGAAAAACTGAACAACACTGCTAATCTCCAATAAGCAAACAAACTCAAAACTGTCACCACATTTGATTCAAATGTTGCTAACCTCTGTACTTAAATAAATCAGCAAACAATTAAACTATAATGTGGTTTACTGTTTCTCCAAAGTACAAGAAACATTTCTAACTGTTGGAAAACAGAAAAAATAACAGTCTAGCTATGTATTCATTTAATTTAGATGTGTTAATTAAACCTGTTTGTCTGGGACCTTGTACAAAAACATTACTCTCAGGCATTTGTTCCACGTTTAGCTCTATGCTGCCTGCAGCCTCTTCCTGGGCAGGTAAACACAACCAGGTGTAGAAAGAGTTCATGTTCACATGATGTAAATCATGTGATGGTGTTGCTAGGCAAGGACTAGATGGAGTTAGATCGGAGAGATGGCTGTGGCCTCAGCTAAGCGGCAGCAGCATTTGAGAAAATCAGATCACAATAACTACTCTAACCTGTTTGCATTACACAGCAACTACTGCATTAGAAAAATACAAATTAGGCAGATAATGTACTGGGTATAAAAAAACAAAAGTTTATGATATTTTTTTCTTAATTAGATAGGACAGTAGAGAGATACAGGCAATATTTGGAGATGTATTTATATTAAAGGTTTCTGGACAGAATTGAACCAGGGGCCATTCAGTTACTTTGTTTGCTTCTTAAACCACTAGTCTACCAGGATGCCCCCATTAAAGAGTAATTTAACAGTTGGTGAAGCAAACAGCTAAACATTTAAGCTGCATGCTCTCCATTCCATTTATTAACACAAAAACCTGATCAAGACAAAAGAAAACACAAAGAAAAGTCTGATTCAATCGAATAAAGTGTCCCAATAACAAACAGCACTTGGACCTGTTTTTTCCTAATGCACCAGCCTCTTAGTTGAGGCTCTAGTGTAAAAAGCTAATGGTAATTTTACCTTTTGGTGTAAGGCCAGCAGGACCAGTTCTGTTGCCACTCAGGGGGAAAATTTAGAAATGGCGAGATGTCATATTGGCCGTATCGCTGCCTTTTGAAGAACCTCCGCTAATTGAATTAGCTAGTAATTTCAGGCTTATTTAAGTGGCTTCAGCACAGTGCTGGCTCTTTGATGGAGGCAGACAGATTGTCCTGTTCATACTCTCCTGCACCACTGTGACAGACTAACGTGTGTGTGTGTGTGTGTGTGTGTGTGTGTGTGTGTGTGTGTGTGTGTGTGTGTGTGTGTGTGTGTGTGTGTGTGTGTGTGTGTGTGTGTGTGTGTGTGTGTGTGTGTGTGTGTGTGTGTGTGTGTGTGTGTGTGTGCGCACGCACGGGGGAGGGGGGAGTGGCACGTTATCACATCACACATTCTAATACCTCCCGAATAACATTAGCTGTTGTCTAAATTAAAAATCTGTAACAGAAACACTTTTTCATCTCACCAAGCACCTCTGGCTAATGATCACTATGGACGGACAGGGAGGTGCGAGAAATTAGTTTTTCTCTCTCCAGCAGCTTGGACGTTTACCTTCCAAACATTTCCATCCAGCCACACACTGTACTGTATATGAGACTGGGATGTGAGTCGCTCATTCCCATTTCAAGCAAACTGGTTGACCCTGAGTGCAATAAAACAATGTACCCTTGGTGTCAGGCAGGTGGTTTTGCTTTGCGTGGAGTTCAGAAACATACTCTGCTGCTAAATGTTAAACTTCAATATTCCAATATTCCGCACATTGATAGATGTGTTGTTATTCTGATTGAACATTAGGCTGCTCTCATACAGAATTATTGAACATTGTCCAAAGGTTAAATTCACTGAATAAATGTCCTCTTTTGCTAGACTCTAGACATTTTGCAGGAAGTGACATCCTGCAGTATTTTATCCTTACTTTGTATCTTCTTTTTCTTTTTAGTTGCTCCTGAAGGGCTACACAATCTGTTTCCAAGGGCCTTTTACAGACATGACTACAGGTAACTCACATGTGCAACATGACATGTCCAAATACAACTCTAGAAAAAAGGCTTTCTGTTTACTGTACGGGGACCACAGGCTGAAATGTAACATGCAAAGTGGATCAGGTAATTACTGAGAAATGTAACTAATCTGTATTAAGGTATTTATCATGAGAATGTTCGAAAGTGTTAGGGTAGTTTTCACACATACCTCGTTTGGTCCGGACTTTCAGACTTTTTAGTTTGATCCGAACCAAAATTACAGGTGTGAAACCTCCCTCGGACCATGGTCCGGATCAAAAGACCAAATTTTGGTCCGATAAAAAGAGGTAGTCTCGGTCTGGACCAAACTGAACCATGGTCCGGTTCGTTTATAGTGTGAAAGCATTTTTTGGATGGTTCGGACTTACGGACCAAATACAAGAAGCTCTGGCAGGCTCTCCTTGTGTTACGAGACCGGGAAAGCTCCCTTAAGGAATAGCTCGGTGCTTAGTGAGAGAGAGTGACGGTGAATGCGCTCAGAGCAGACAGCTGTCGGCTATCAGAGCAGAGAATACATCAGCAGTTTATTTGTTAAGTGGTAGTACATGTAGGCTACAGTGTAGATTTCAGTTTGTCTCTGAATAAAGTTCCTGTGTCTTGCTTCTCAACATCACAACAAAACAAAAAGAGCCGCAGCAGTCAGTTGGAAAAATTCCGACACAGAGAGAGGATACGAGAGGACGGGGAACCGCGTCCACAAACCAATCAGTTCTAAGTATCTGGAGAAGCAGCTCACGTATGTGATGACAGCAGGACGTAGGTTTGTCATGTATAAACAGCAGTGTGAAACCAAAACTTACCGGATCAAATGTATACAATGTAACAAAAACATGAACCTTGGTCCGGACTTTCATGTGTGAAAACGCCCTTAGAAAGAGTGAAATTATTACAGCATCTACACCTGTACACTGATGCTCGCTCTGTCTTTAAACCCATCTAGGGGAGCCCGACCAATACTGAAGTTTGAAGCATCAATATTATTGATATTTGACAGTTTCATTAATTAAATTAGGTAATTAAAAACATTGTTTGACATTTGGGGGAATACACTTAATTTGCATTCGTTAGATGTCTTACATTGGTCATATTACACTGGTGCAGTTGAGTCTTGTCATCAGCATGAGGTTGCCAGACAACCTGTGGAGACTCCAAGAAGTCACGGCACCGAGCTAATAAATAGTTCCAGCACGCAACTTAAAACCACCACTAGTTGTTTTTACACTGCTGGTATGCTGGTAGACGAAATGTGTTACCTTTTGGACAGAGCCAGTCTAGCTGTTTCCCCCTGTTTCCAGTCTTTATGCTAAGCTAAGCTAACCACCGCTGGGCTGTGGCTTCATATTTAGCGTACAGACGTGAGTGAGCGGCAACATTTTTCTTAAACTATTCTTTTAAAACGTTTGGACCAATATATGGACTGAGAGACATTTAACAATCCAAAATATACCTATCAGTACCCTCTGGTGGACAAACTATAGTGGCGACAGGGTTTCTAAACACTCACAAACTTATCTTTGGCATTTATGTATTGCAACTTCTTGTTGCGGACAGGTTCTACTGTCTAATTCATGAAATACGGTTTTCGCTGACCTGTTATTCACCTACAGTCCACTTTGCAAATGTGTTGCGATGCCCTTACATTACTCCCTTATTCATGCAGTGAAGTCGGCATGTATGGTATACTGTAGATATTAATCTCATTAACGGTGTTCATCTTTACCTGCTTAGCAGAGAGGTTTCATGCAGTGAGTTGAGTCAGGGAAGTTATTTGGTTTTTAGTTTTTGTTTCATATATATATATATAAGCGTGGCATATGTGTCTAAAACCTACTTTTTTAGTATGTAATCCACTTTTTTATCTTTGTTTTTGTCTGCTGTTTTTCAATCACTGTACAGCACTTTGAATTGCAATTTGTTATGTTTGAAAAGTGCTATATAAATAAAGCTTGATAGATAGATTAATGTGCTATTTGTTGAGCTCTATAAATGACAACACTGAAAGGTCTAGGGAGGTGTGTGAAATGCAGACTTATAAAAAGTGATGAGTAGCTTGCAATATCTTTTTTTTTTTTTTTTTTTTTCTTTCTGTAAAAAAGAATATGCCATCTGAGCATTTCATCCATGTGTTTCTGAAGTAGGACATAAAACTTTATGCCTAAGTTTGTATGTAACGAGAGACTAGCTAAGATTGCTCAATATGCTTAGATATAGTCAGATATGTCGTAAAATATCTGTCATCCACTTCATAGGCATAAGAAAACAGAACTCACACGCCACGGGACTTGCTGCACCTAATGTCTCTGATTACTGACTACAAAAACAAGAATTCTTTCATTTGCATATATGATTTCAAAGAAAATATTTTTTGCACGTATTTGTTTTCTTAATAAAGAATTACTTTGCTCAGCCACACTTATTCAGTTTTGTAGATGTGTGTCTTGCAAGACTCTGATAGACACCCGCCTTGTTTTTAAGATAGAGGGAAAGAAGGCAAGCTCACAGAGGTTTGGACTGACGCAGCGTGAGAAACGTGCTGTTTTTTTAACCCCTGTCATTTTGACACTGGAGAACAATGGCAAGTGTTTTCAGTGTGTGGGTGGATTGAATAGGGACTTAAGTAGTTGTTTGAGACATCTTCGGTGTGTTGTCATATTTCACAGTGGTTGCTATGGTGTCACTGAGCTGCCTGCAATTACTTTATTAAACGAAAGTGGAAATGAGCCTTCAGTCATGGCCAAAGTGCTTTTGCTGTTCTCTTCTTTTAAAATTGGTGTGAATACCCTAATATATTATATTAGGGTATTATAATTTAATTTCTTAATGATTTAAACTGTTAATAACCTCCAAGTTCAAGGTAGAGAGGAGTTTGGTTGCCCTTCATACAAAATTCTTTTTTTGCTTCAACCTTCCAGCATGAATGAATGAACGATGGCTCATGGTTGAAGGTCTCTGGGGTCACATTGCTTAAAAACCCACATGGCAGCAATCCTTGGTTTCCTTCTTCCTGGGGCTCTTAAAGTGCTTCTGCTGCATCCTCCTGCTGAATCGATGAAGCTTTACTAATGGGTTGACATTTGCTAGTTAGCGTGAGGAGTTTAAAGACTTTCTTTTACATGGCACAAACATGAGGATGGAGTCTGTTTTCTTCAGCCCAACAGGATTTCATCTATTATTTAATTGTTTGTGTATGTTAAATGATGAGGTTACCTACAGCATACACAGCAAGATTTTCCCGACACAAGTGTTCTCATGTTAAAGGTAACAAAGAAGGGAAGCTGTTGATCTGAAGGCATGTTTAGTGTCTGATATGTTGAAATATAAAAAAAAAATGTTTATCTTGACTGATTGATGCACATACTGATTTGAATGGAGACTTAAGTTCACTTATTGATCTGTTTTCCATTCTTCCGATCAATGGAAGTCTCAGCTTTAAATGAGTCTGCTCGGTATCCCTCAGTTTTAAAGTGGTCAAAGTAGAGAGAATTACATTAAGGTGTGATCAAGGATTTTTTTTTAACAAAACCGTCAACATTTACAGCCATTTCCGTGTGTATGTTTATTGTAGATGAAATGGAGTGGATGGTGGAGCTTTGTGGAGCAGCTTTAGTCAAAGATCCTCTTCTCCTCGACAGCAAACAGGTGAGGGTGTCAGTAATTGTGACGCACTGACCTCACGTTTGTCAGTATCCTTTTCAGAAATGCAGGGATGATTGTTTTGAAATCAGATCAGTGATCTTTGACAGTTTGCAGGTGAGTAATTAACAATAAGAACAAAAGGAGACCTGTCAACTTGATACTCTTAGTATCTTATTAGTTTTTTATTGTTTACATTGTCTTCATGAGCCTGTTAGCATTTAGCTCAGGGTACAGCCTCACAGAGCCACAAACATGGCTGTAGACATTTTGTCTTCCCTTATTACAGGATGTAAAGTTTAAGTTTTAATGATTCCACTTTACTTAAGATTCTTATGAGTCATAAAGACAGTGAAGTGCATGCCTCTCACAACAATAAACAGTTCTTTGACTCAAAAAGCTGCAGCCTCCATAATATCCATTATTTGCCTCCTCGGTTTGATTTAATTTTAAATGTATTTAAAATTATTATTTAATAATTATTTGTATTTAATATTATTCATGATTCATTCAAGTGTCAAATTATAAGTATAAAGATTGAGTAATGCTGAAAACCCCCAGATCCCATAACCACTACAGTCACGACATCAACTATGCTTAAACCAGCAAGTTTCAGCCAAGAGACTCTATGTTGCTAATAGATAATCTGACAGGCAGGTGTGAAAATATAATTTCCTTCCAATTTGGCTGGCTATAAATATATCTACTTGTACTTGTAATTCTAAATTACTTTCTTTCTTTTTGTTACGCAGAAGTCCCATCAGCTGGTCATTGTACAGCCTGGATCAGAGTCGTCATCGTCGTCCACATACAGCAGTGAGTCTAAAATGAAGTTTTACACCTGCTGCTTTTATAACCCACTTTTAATCTTGTACAGATTACAACACAGGGATTATAAATTTAGAGGTTAGACTGAATGCAGCAGTGGGAGCTGATTACATAATTCCTGCATGGCTTCACCTGGGCATTTGAGGCTGGGACAAGCGTGGATCTGACTATGGAGAGGGTGACAGGAATGGATAATATGCCAAAACAAATGAATATTATAATATATAAAGAGATTTAATAGGCTTTCATTAAATCTTAATTAATCTCATCCGTGAGGCTGCATTAGCCAGCATGCTGCTTGCTTAAATTAAGCAAGTTTGCAGAGAAACAAAGACATGCAAAGACACTTTAAAGGTATGTGATAACAAATGGTGAAGTATCCTTTTGTAGGAGAATAATAGACAAAAACGATTTCCATGATAAAAAATTAGAGGTGCTGTCACAAAGTATTTTGTTTTCCTGTATTTGGACATTTGAAACAGCATCAACACCTTCCAAAGAAACCAAGGAAATGCTATTTTTATTTATGTATTTAAGGCATGTAAAAAGATTTATTGAAGACTTTCTGCTCAACCTAACTTGAGTATTCAAGTGTCCTTTTAAGAAACAGAGGAGAGGGTAAGAAAATAGCTAATGTTTTCAAGCTAGCCAAGTAAGCTAGCTCCTGTTTGTTCCCTTAACAAGTTTGTAGTGTTTTCTGAAATGAAACAACATTTAATAAAATATTTGACATGATATTGTAAAAGCAATAATAAAAAAGAATACCTTTGGAAAGGAGCAGGCTTGTTACAGCGTGTTACCTTTCGCAGCTAGCTAGCCACGGCCAGGCTGTCTTCATTAGCTTGTAAACGCTCTTCTCTCGTAGAGAAGAGACTTTATCACGTTTAAATCTGATTTTTTTTTTTTTTTTTTTTTTTTTTTTTTTACTGTTGAATGTTAATTATGTGTAGGATTAACAGCCACCAGCAACATCTTCTGAAATGTTTGACAACATTTGAGATGCATGAAGATAATCAGAGGTGTAGCTCTAGGCTAGCATTACAATTATTTATTTTTCTAGACTAGCTCACTAAAATAAAGAAATTCTTTACCCATTTGTCATCATATCCACATTATAAATTCACATTTTATTATCCTATGAATTCGCTGTGGTCTTTCTCAAAGTATCTTCACATTAGTTATTGCAATTTAGTCCTCTTATTTCGAAAGGGCTGTTAAGGGCAGGTAATAGCTAAAGTACACATACATTTACTGTACTGGTAACTGGTTTAAGTATTGTTAAGGTCAGATTTCTTATCTGAATATGCTGTAGTGAATAGACAGTCCCCACAAGCAGTAGGCATTCTGGCTGGTGTGCATGCCTGTGCACCTGTCCCTCCATTAGTATAAGGATTTGAATGCATTTGTGGCTGTGTAAGGACTAGTTGGAGAGTCACAGAACGGTGAAATGACAGACGCTGCCAGCCAAAATGAGACAGGTTCCCAACAAGAGCAAGGGGAGTGACTTGCCAGAAAAGGGAGTGTGAAGGAAGTTAGACAGCAGAGAAATGGCCAAGAGTAAATGTCAGATTGGAGCCGGGGGAAATGTCAAAACAAGTTGGCCACAAAAAAGAGAGAGAGAGAGGCTGCCTTAGCACGAGGAGAGCCCACCCCCTCCTCCTGGCATCCTAATTTGCACTGCTGCATATTTAATGTAGCTTTTCCTCTTCCACGTCCTCTGGCACTCAAAGCCCAGGTAATCGAGTAGCCCATCACCCTCCCCATTCTCTATCCCCCCTTATCCTCCCTTTTCTCCAATATTGTTTGAAATAACACCATCTCTCTCTTCCTCTCAACCATCCTCTGATGTAATGGAAATGTTTAAATATATGTGCACACACTCCAAATTATGTATTACAAGACATATTCTGGACATGTCAGTTCAGGTTATTGGCTTAAAAGATTACCCTGCTTATTTTACAAATGTGTGATGTTACTAAGCAAAGATTTGTTTTTCAGGTTTAATTAACAGCGAAGGTTTGTGCAACTACATTTTGGGAATACTGACATGATGTCTGGTTTAGAACTGATAGTTCTAAATGTTTTATCAGAGTTAAAGCATAACATATTTGTATATAAATGTAAGTAGTAGCTGTAAAAGTTTAAGGTGTTAAGTTTAAAGGTTAGTGTCATTTATATGTAATTTATATACATTCATTTGCAGATTTACTTAAAAAACCTTCTGTTCAACAGGTCTTTCTAGACAAGCTACAGTCGTGACACGTGGTTGGCTGTTGGATACTGTGGCAACCTACACCCTCCAAAACTACAACAAGTACACTACATAGGCTGGGGAGCCAAGTACATTAAACCCACAGCCATGACCTATTTTTACAACTTCTGTTTTTTAATGTCCAATACTGTATCTAAACTGCCATTCATCTGTTTTATTGACAAATCTCCGTGTATTGTTTGCATGACATGTTGTATATAAAGTTTAATCAACAGAAAATGCTTGAAGGGAGTCTTTTCCTCTTTTTTGTTTTGTTTTATAGCACAGGGAATTAGTGCACACATACATACAGTATATCACTGCTACTCACAATAACTATACATAAAAAACACAATGTGCCCATATTAGCAAATCTGGAAATAACCGACAGGCCTAATTGTTAATTGGCCTTTTAGTCTTACAAGAAAAGTGTTGTTTTAGGGGTCTTTCAAATGTACACCTCATGCAGTCTAACACGGATGGAATTGTATAATTCATGAAATGGCCTTGGATGAACTGTTTTTTTGCAGATATATCGGAGGTAAGCTGCCTTTGAAACCAAGCTAAGGAAATGCTCAAAAGCACAGTAGACCCACTCACCATGTGTCATCCTTGGGGGGTTTCAGAAAGAACCATTTATTTACAGTATACAGTATTTAGTACTCCTGTCAGATCTAACGTATTTTAATAAGCTCTTGTCATCTGTGTTCTCCAGTGGTCCCACTGCTGTTTTTATGGTTCTGCGACAGTCCCCTGGTGTATATCAGCTTTCTGGTTGTAAAAGAAAGCCTGTTGCTTTCCTGAACATGGCTTGAATGCGGCAACATGTTCTGCACAGAGATTTTTTGAATTATTGAACAGCCATTGTGTGGGAATAAAATGAGAGCGAAGAGATTTACAGGAATGGGCTGTACGAGGGCACAAAAATGGCCCGTATGCGTGCGCACTCTACATGCTTTCATGTAACCTTGAGAAAATAAAATAAATGTCAGGTTAGGCCACATTAAAACATTGCTGTAGAAGATCATGCAGCTTTAACTCTTGTTTGTGTGTAGTGGTTTGTAGGTGAAAGGGCTGTGACAAAGGTACACTTTAAAATATTTTCTCTTTGGTAAAATAGATTGAAATCCTTCCTGGATAAAATGTGATGGTGCTGAAATAAGGGCCGTGGATCTCGATTATTTTTATTGATTTATCTGCTGATTATTTTCTTAATGAATCGTTCGCTCAATAAAATGTTTAAAAGAAAGTTCGAAAAATCTGCCTGAAGCCCAACATATCTTTATTGTGTTGTTTTATCCTACCAACAATCTAAACTCTAAAGACATTCAGTTTGCTGTCAGATACAATAAAGAAAAGCAGCAAATCCATAGCCTGACATTGCCAGACCAAATCGCAAATGCTAGTTAGTACCTGCCAGAGCTGATAAAAAAACAAAATGCTTGGCTTACTAGGCATCCTAGAAGCACTCAAATGACAAAATTCAATTTCAATATTGCAGTAAATGAAACTTATTTACCTGACCTCATTTTCACAAGGCCACTTTCTTACCTGTTAATTTGCTCCTCTAGTATATTTTAAGCGGCAGAGACTGTTTCTAGCATATGTTTTTTGTTTTGTCGATTCACTACTTTAACCAGATTCATGCAAAGACTTTGTGGAACCCAAAACTACTGTGCAAGAACTGTATGTCTCTTTTCAAAATGTTAGAAACAAAGAATGTGGAAAAAGCACTTTCATATAATACTTTGATTTTAATTACTTTCATGCTCATAACAAAGTGTAAATCTTAGTCTTTTGGAAAGGGTAACAAAAAAAACATTTCACATTCATTACGTGCCCACTTTCAGTAATAAGTGACTCCTCCTGCTTCAAACCTCATATTAAACCAACAGATAAGAGAGTGGTATTGATTTCATCACTCTAGGTAAGAGAGCAATCATAACTCCAAAAATCTCAAACTCCTATCAGTTTCAGAATGCTGCAAATGTCACGGTTTCATTCATTAATCCAGGTCTTCTCTCTCTCACATTCATGAAAAACAAGACCACTTACAATATGTAGACCATGCTTCTTCGCATATGGAAAACATACCACCTTAATAATGTATGTTTCTACTTATAGCACTTACGCAAGATCCCTCAGCGTGTGGTTTTAGTCTGCACAGTGGTGATTGTAATCTATGCAGAAACTCCAAAACCAATTGAAACAATGTAGAAATGAGTGAGTGAGTAAAGGGCAGAGATATTGCAGAAAATTATATTTCTACTGCAGCCACTCTCAACTTTTCTAGCAGAATGAGCTTGGAACAATTATGACTCAAGGAAATGAGTCAACTTGAATGACTTCACCCTTTATTAACCCCATATATATGCTAGCTCCAAGGCTATAGTGGTGATTATAAGTGTTTTTAGTGTTGGTAAATCCAAATGCATCTGCTGAAGAAAGGGTGCTTTACATGGAAAAAATGTGCCTCTGGACACATTAAGAGTTCTTTAACAGCAGATTATATTCTATTGAACTCCCATATCATGTTAAAACAATGCCAAGAGAACATTTAAAGGTTTTCTACAGATTAATATCAACAACTCTTTTGCAATTTGTGTCAGTGGCATGTGCTTGCAGGATAAATTCAAATGCTGCATTTAGTGTCATTCATTGCTATGACAACAACAGATATCAAAAACCAAAAGAAAATAGGGAGAGCCCACGCGAAACTGTAATATCAGCACGTTTGCTCCGAGGCCTTTTTAAATGCCAGATGTGCGGTGACAGACGCCAGAGTGACACTGCGCTGCTTTCCTCCAGTCAGCTGATTTTTCAGTGCTGAGCTGCAGCCGTGCGCACATTCAGCTCTGTATGGGAGCTGGGGTTACAGCATGATACGGAGTCGAGGCTCACAATGCAACACTGTTTGCTTTCTTTTACTGTACAATTGACGAAATGGTTTTATCCTGAGTCTTTTCTTAGTTTGATAAAGACACAAGGGTTGGTGATGCTTGAAACGTCCAGTCCTGATACTAAACTGTCAAATGACTAAAAAGATTTTCCAAAATAATGTCAGCAATAACCTGAAACCATGTCTAACAGTAAATGTAACTGAGATTGAAAATCAGACTACTGTTCTCAGAAAAATACATTTATAAACTTTATTCCAGGCCTGACATCCATATAAGAACAAGATTAAAGGAACATGGCGACTTATTGGGAATTTAGCTTATTCACCGTAACCCCCAGAGTTAGAGAAGTCGATACATACCCTTCTCATCTCCGTGCGTGTTGTAACGCTGTCTGACGGTTCCAGCATTAGCTTAGCCTAGCACAGATCCTGCAGGTAACTGGTTCCAACTAGCCTACTGCTCCCAATTGTGACAAAAGTGACAAAATAACGCCAACATGTTCCTATTTACATGTTGTGATTTGTAGAGTCACAACATGTATAAAAAAACAAGGTAACATGAGACACAGCCATCTTCTAACAGTAAACAAACCAGGAACTATATTCTCAGACAGGCTTGCTGCGAGCATATCACTCCACCCAAGTACTATATTCTTCCGCCTGAGAATATAGTTCCCGGTTTGTTTACAGTTAGAAGACGGCTGTGTCTCATGTTGCGTTGTTTTTTGTACACGCTGTGACTCTATAAATCACAACGTGTAAATAGGAACATGTTGGCGTTATTTTGTCACTTATTCGGAGCAGTAGGATTGCTGGAACCATTCACCTGATGTTCTGTGCTGGCCTGATGCCGCTGGAGCCGTCAGACAGCCTTACAACACGCACGGAGATGAGAAGGGTATGTATGGAATTGTCTAACTCTGGGGGTTACAGTGAATAAGCTAAATTCCCAATAAGTCGGCGTGTTCCTTTAACGTTAAACAAGTTGCAATGTAAGCTAACTAATTAGCGTTGTTCCCTACGGCTGATTCAAGACCTGATCACCCTGTCGGGGTTGTATTCGCTATAACAACCGCCTCGCTCTACATTATCCCTTACATATCTGTTAGAACAGCTGAGGCTGATGGGAATGTGATTAGTTTTGCAGGTATTCGGTCTTGAACCAAAGTATTGCAAGCAATCCAATAGTTGTAGAGACATTAACCTGCAGGTTGCACAAGATAACAAGTCAGAGAATCACCAGTCATTAGGATACATCCTATGGGAACTGTGAATGTTTGTACAGAAATTCATAGCAATCCATCCTATATGTTACCAGACAATTCACTTAGAAACAAAAATGTCAACCTCATGGTGGAGCTAGAGAAAAGCTCAAGGAGGATCCTCAAAGTAGTCAGTAGTCTTCATCCTCTCGGGAAAATGTATGTCTGTACAGGATTTCATGGCAATCCATCCAAACCCCTAACCCTAACCCTAATAAAAACGTTTTAGTGGCACACTATAATCACTTGATAATGTCAGAGGATTAGTATCAGAACTGGGAGGTCCAAAAAATGTGTTGATTTGTCAGTAATCATTGAGATTATTTACAGAACAGGGAACAACCAATTTAAATAAAACCTATTGGTCACAAGGTTTAATTTCTCTGTGTAAAGACTTCGGTGTTAGAGCCTCTTTAACTGTAACTGAATTATGGTGTAGGTCTGTGTAAAAGGTAGGTTACTTGTTAGATCTCTGCAGTTATTGAGACTTAATGCCTCGGCAAGGACCGGGTTATCTTACTGTTGATGATATTTCTATTCAAATGTTGGGGGGAAATAGGCACAAAACAATCTGCTTGGCCATCTGGACTGTTTCAGCGTGCTTGTTTGTGAAGCTGCACATCTTGTGTATGTGTATGCAAACATGTACAAGTCAGATTGGCATTTGCTTCTAACACCTGAGGGCAGTAAATTACCCTACAGCTAAATTCGGCAGGAGCAGAGTGATTGTTCCTGTTTTTTGGAGAATGTATGTTGGGATTTTTCTGCACCTCTTACAAGAACTGAAACAACAGTTCCAAGCATTGTGATGTCGTGTTGTCATTATTTTCATAGCACAACCATTGTGGACATTTTTATGGGCATTTTTCATTATTGTCTGACTTTTTATGGGTCAAAAGATCAAGTGATTGAAAAAATATTGTTTTCAGATTTATTGATAATTAAGATAATTACTAGTTGCAGCTCTACATTCCCACTTTTAGAGTAAGTTTTCTTGTTTGTGATGTGTCAAGAAAGACTACAATTTATTTATATATTATGATCATTTCCAAGCACAGCTTTATGGAAATGTCAAAACTGACCCCATTTTCAAATCCGTAATTCTGTGTATTTCTAACAAGAGCAAAAAAATAGTGTTACAACTGAAAAAACTTAAAAGCGCCAGCGGTTTGGACACAAGTTTGGTCAGAAGATTGATGGGTTAATGTATTGTGATGTTCATGTGCCCTTACAAACACATCCATGTCAGATCTCTGTAATCAAGCTGCTATGAATAATGAGTGCACTTATGATGACCCTGACTGCTTTCTAATGCTGTGATCCTCATTAGTTGCTGGCCCAGTATTTTGGTCACACCCCTTGGCTGTAAACAGAACACTGTCTACAAGTGTCTCTTCAACTATTTCCTTAAGGCTGGTTCATTAACAGGGAAACAAACCAACCGGTTTGGTTTCCTTCCAAGCAAATCCATACTGTCTCTAAAACTTTGGCCCTTGTAGAAAGAAAGACACATCATTTACATAGTTGGAACAAACTGTGTTTTCCAACACGTCAGGCTCTCCAGTATGGGCTTTGTTTACTCCTGGTTAAAGTTCCACCATAGTAAAAATCCAATTTTAGAAACATCACCCTTATTTATTATGTGTGTGTGTGTGTGTGTGCGCACGTGCCAATAGCACGCTCGTATGTGCAGCTGCATTCTGTTTTGTGTGTGCTTTACCTCGTCTTGACTCCACAAATTTGCCGCCTTCATTGTTATACAGAGAGAACAGGAGAAGCCTGAGCCCTCATGAACACAGGGCACATATATTTTTAATCTGCTCAATTTTACATACTGTTTAAATGGGTCCTGCATTTTTAATGACTTACTCTCTCCCACTGACACGGCAACCATTACCCTGGCACCCATTGCTTCCGTGTTGCTTGTATTGGGTGGTTCATGCTTGTTGCCACCCTTATTTCACCTAGTTGCCTTTCTATGTGTTGTTAAAAGTGGGGATTTGAGTAAAACTGAACTCATAATAAAGCAGTGCCGTCAGCCATCTTCCATCCTCAGAGCATTAGGGTGTAGTTTTATGGCTCGTGACACTGTGTAAGCAGGAAAGACATTAAAGATGCAGAAGGGTTGAGCCTCGGTGGTCACTGATCGGTGGTACTTTATAGTGGTATTAAAATGAAAAATGGACCCCCTGCAAAGTGTGTTTGTATCAAGATAATGGTGCATGTAGTAATAATAATGCAGGAAAAACAATACATCAAAATAGATTTCTGTCTAGTTGAAAAATGTATGAACAAACTTCATTCCTTTGCAGAAAAAACATAATACATTTTACATGTTAGAATTACCTTAGTTACATTTGAGCTTCTCACATGACCACATGTGACTTCACATAATTTACATGTGGCTGGCTCATCTCACAGGGGTCTTGCTCTATGATGAGAGGTTGTAGGTTGGATTTGGAACCTGAAAGTTGTTGTTGGAGTGTATTGTTTCTTCTCTGTAGCACATTCCCTTCACATTCCAGGTAAATGCTTTGTGATTAGGTGGTTAAATTGAAAAGGAGCAGAAGTCAGTAACAAGACTGAGAACCACTTGTCTAGCTGTTGGTTGCGTTGTGAAACTGTAACTGCTGAAGCATCCCTGAGAAAGTTTCTTAAGTCCTATAGCTCTATGTCCCAACTATGGGCAATAAGTGAATTTGCCCCTTGGGAATAAGACATACATTAATTAAGTACAAAATGCCTTCATTACAAGTGCCTTAATTTTAAAGATGATTCTGCAAATTTTATGGTTAAGTTACAATGTTATAAGCCATATATACACTGTTACAGAACTTTTATATTAGCCTGGGACACAATTTAGTTGGGTGTGCTGTTGCATCACCTTGAAACAAAGAACCTTCACTTCTTCAATACTTATTACTTATCTGATTTCTCCCTCTGATATATATCAACCCCTTGATTGCACTCTTAGTATTCTATTTCCAAAAAGCCACGTCTCCAATGGGATACTTTTAGGTTCAGGTATGCGCTTGTTCTTTGATTGGTCATCAGAACTTACAACCATTCGTAATCCTATGCATGATAAGACTCAACTCTGCCTTTTGTTTTTCACCCTCTTTACATTTCAGATTAAGGCATGCATCTCTACTTGCCTAGCTGATATTTTAAATCAAATATCTGCATGCAGGCTCAAACTATATCCCCCCTGACAGGCAAAATGTTTAGCCATGCTAGCGGCATGGCTCTGGAGATGGCAATGTTAGCTACATTACACTCTGTAGTCGCTCCATAGCATTACTTAGCTGTGGAGTGGAATGCCATTGAGGCAGATGAGGTTGCAAGGACAAGAGGAATGAGTGTTTGCCAAATACCTCAAAGTGACATCTTTCACATTATCTGTAGCAAAACAGAGGCTCACCCAGTGCCTGAGGCTGAGGTCGCTCTAACCAGTTTCTCCCTTAACTTGATTTTACTTGTCTTCTACGGGGCTGCAGCTGGTAAACAGAACTTAGGTGCAGAGTATCAGAGTTGGAAATTCAAGTCCGATTTGGTCCTATTACGTCACACAGGTAGCCAGTAGGCTTATTCTTTCTATGATAATAATTATAAAGAACATAACTTTGTATATGGATAATAATTAGTATTTAATGCACTATATTTAAAATTACATCACACTATTGACAGTCATGACCATGACTGTACCATGAGTCTGACCAGCTATTATTAACTGCCACTAGCATTTCTGATTAAATTACTATGCAGACATTTTCATATACTGTATGCAAGATTGTTGCTACTCCATCTGTGTGGACGTCCTCTCCCCACTGACCAGAGGTCTGCCGTGGTCTCGTCTCGGTCCTGTGGTGCGACCTTGCGCTCCCTATATGGCGACTTGGCAGCAATGCTGTGGAATGTCACTTTGCCGTTGCTCACAGAGGCAGCGAGTTGCTGCAGGGCCTTATACATGGTGGTAGGAAACAAATGGAACAAGAGTCACAGTTAAAGGTCAGACTCTAAGGCTTGTGAATGCAGTCCAGTACTGTATTCATTTTAAGTATGAGTGGAATATATAATTATTAGGACTGTCAATCGATTAAAAAAAATTAACTAATTAATTGCACAATTTGCTGTAATTAATCGCAATTAATCACTTTTTTAAATTGAGACTGAAGCTTGTAATAATGGATATTTAAATGCTAAATCACTTAACTTTGCAAATATGAAGAAAAAAACAAACAAGGAAAGGTTCTGCTAAGTTCAGAATGTTTAATATCTTTCAGAACAACAACAGCAACAATTTGGCTTATTTAGTCCTGCTGAAGGCTGCTGAAACAGCTAGAAACTGTCTGACTTGAGAGCAGATTTTTGTCACCGTCCCCGGCTGCTGTCGCCTGCTCTCATCTACTTTACAGGCGAGGCGCAGTTCATCTCCAACGAGCCGAGAGTTCAGTCGGCGGCAGGGCAGTCGGGAATCACCCGGAAATGGCGAGCGCAATGAGGTGACTAGTCTCTCAAAATCTGACGAAAATCTTCTAAACTGACCTTTGTTGAGCTGAAATGAAGACAGATTCAGCAACTGCACGGCCTATTTCTCGCTTAAAATGTTTTCAGAAACATGTTTCAGTGAACTATTTTAGTACAATATGAGATCGTATTCTGAACGGCCGCCATGACAGTCTGGCTCTCAATATCCGGAGAAAACAAACCCATGTGACGCGTTCGTCCAATCAGCTGCCGGTTTTCATTACTTGGGCAACAATACAGAGTAGCGCCGCCTGCTGTTATGGAGACGTATTACGTTTCTCAGCCGCCACATGAAGTAAACAAACACAGCTGCGTTAATTTCGTACATTTTTTTTAACGAGTTAAATATTAAAAAATTAACGCAAAGGCGTTAATTTTGACAGCCCTAATAATTATATTATATATGATGTTGCTGAATAGTTTTAACGTTTCTGTAAGTGTGAAAACAATCATTTTGATTCTAGAACTGACAAATGTTTGCTAGTTTTGTCAACATCTGAGACACAAACACAAACAAAGGCCTTTTTAAAATAAAAGCATGATTAAAAGGCATTCTCTCACTATGCCCATTTAATAACAAAAATGTGTGAATGTGGTCTGGGTGCAATGCAGGGGTCTGTTTGATGGACTACCTCAACCTCACATTGGACAATGAATGGGTACACAGCAGTGTTTTGGTGGTCTCGTGGAAGGTCTGCTTGACATGTCGTGCTTGGTCTATTTTTTCTCGTCATGGACTGTCTATTCTATTGTATTTTTTTTTTTTTTATGTATGGTTCTGTCCTTGTTTTATTTTAGTGCCCTCACTGATGTTTCGTTACCAACACAATACAGTTGTGTGTTTTGATTTTGCCTCTGTTTGTTTGCTGTGAAATGAAACTTAATAAAAAATTTGAGTCTGAAAAAAAAGAAATTGTGAATTTTATAGACCCCAACACAACGTAAACAAATTATTACAGCTGGCTCCCTTTCAAAAGCAACCACTACACCAACCGGTCCTCTGAACTGTAAAAGCAAACAGGTCAGGACATATAACTCATAGGGATAGAAAGAACTGCCAGCTACAGTGTTGCATTCTAATATAAGACCATAGAGGACCGAAGGAAAGTACAGCTTGTAAATTATACTGCACCTTATAAATGGGCGATGTTGATTGGTGATTGATATACTGTATGTGCTGCTAACCTACTGCAGTCATTAAGTAGTCAACAGTGGCAGGACAAAGCACAGAGCAGTAATGAGTGAACTGTTTGCTTCTTCATACTGGAATGATTTCTTTATCCCATTGCGACAAGCCAGTTGTCACCTCAGTTCCATCTTGTTTTGACACAATATAAAAAAGTAACAATTTAACAACGTTTTTTAGCCACACTAAGGGATGGCAATGTCGCTCTATTCTTCGGTCTGTTGGCTGGTCGGTCTAGCGCTTTAATCCAGTATGGAATATCTCAATAACTATTGGATGGGTTGTCATTAAACTTGGTACAGACATTCATGGTCCCCAGAGGATGAATTGTAATAACTTTGGTGATACCTTAACATTTCATCTAGCCTTAGCCGTACTTTGTGTTTAGTGCTAATTGACAATATGCTAAAATGCTAAAGTAAGGTGGTGAACATGATACCTATACCTTCTAAACATCAGCATGTTAGCAATATCACTGTGTTAGCATGCTGACATTAGCATTTAGCTCAAAGACTCTTGTTCGTGTTAAGAAGGCAAGATCATTCATGATTCATATGTTTTAAGGCTGTTTGTTGCTGTTTACCATTACCATGTGCTCTTTGCAATTTAATTAATTTATGATAATAAATAATTTTATCGTAAATTGTCGCAGATGAGCTGCCTTGTGCATAATGTAGATTTATGGCTGTATCTATTTTTATTCAAGCAAAGTTATTACTTTACTGTTACTACTTCTGTGCTGTTGATTTAGATTGGAAATCTTTTTTAGGTGAAAAGTTCTATCTTCCCCCGACAGAAGAAGCTTTTTCAAAGACAAATGTTCTTATCTTCCCGAGATAAAATGTTCAGACCTGGAAACTACTGTGCTCTCTGCACCAATGAGCTGAGATCCGAAGACAAAAGTATAACGAATCAAAGATTTCCCTTTTATACACTTCTAAGCATCAAGGCCAAATCACAGTCAGTGAATAAGTTACATATTAAAGATGTCCCAACATGTAGCAGAGCAAGTATTTTTATTTCATTATCACATGTACAACATACCAGTCACCCCCTTTACTCCCTCAGTGACTTTCCTTTCCAGTGGGGATTATTAGGACAATATTAATTTCACAACACTTTAGTCTTATGTGGTGAGTGATTATTCCATGTTCAATATTAAAAGCACTTGTGGTTTAAGAAAGTTTAATGTCATCTCAGCCCACGAGTTTGTTTGTCTGTCCAGATTTTCTTTTCAACTCGTTATATATGAAGTGGAACAGCAGAGTTCATTCCCTGACATTTACGAATAACTCAAAGCAGTTTGCGTGCATTGTATTGTGCTTCATTTATTTAAACACTTAAAGAGAGAATAGCATTTCAAAACAGGAAACAACATAACAAAATCAAGACCAGCACTGTTACTGCTGGTTCCTGCAAGGTGATCTTTCCAATTATTATTTATTAACTTTTATCTCCATAGTCAAATTTTTTCTGTCCTTGTTTCATTTGCTAACCACCCTGCTTGTGTCCATGTCAATTTTTGTCCACTTGTTTAAATTAAAGCGTTAAAGAAAAATAGCTTTTGCCACACCAATGACCTCCCCTGATGAGAACACAGCCACAGAGAAAATAATAACAAGGAGAGTTTTTCTAAAGATGGACAAACAGTTCCTCAAAGAACTCCATAAGATAGCATTGTTTCTTGTTTTGATCATATTGTCCTTTATGCAGTGCAGATCTGACAAGAATTCACCAATAAATTAAGTTCATGTGCAGTATGGTTTCATGTCCATCAGCAAACACAGGCCAGCTGCTGGTTAGACTCTGGTCCTACATGAGCACGCAGCTTTTTGCCCGGGCCTTTCTAATGGCAGGTGGGTGCTCATGAATCTCAGTCCGGGGCGGCTGCTGGGAGACCCGCTTGAGTCCGCAACGTGATCCAGCACGTTTAAGCTGAGGCCGATGGATACGGGATACAGACGCCAGGGTAGTGACATGAAAAACATCACGGACGCTGTTCTCCGAATACCTTGAAGTGCACTCTGTGTAGGCCACAGCACCGATCTGCTTCGCCAAAGTAGTGCCCTAAAAACACAGAAAAATACAGTATATGGGTCTGTTAAGAGGACGACACAGGTAGCACATCCAGCAGACAATTTGCAAAATTAATATTAATTTTGAGCTGTGTTTCTGCCCACCTGACAAATGTAAATCTGATTTTACTCTCCTTTTTAGCTCTGGTTTTGGCCTCCACCAAAAGAAAAATATTTGTCTCTTTAGCTGCTAGTTGCTTACTTAGTTTTCTGTTTGTAACTCTGTTTGCCATCCGGTGCGTGGAAGGTAGCGAACACTCAGTTTTTTGCCTGGTAATTATCTTGCTGCTGCTGGGGAAAAAAGGTTGATGAGAATACTGACACCAAACCAAATTTGCGGGTGGTGAAACTGAAACAAAAGCCTAAAGACCCTACAATGTTCCACAGAGCGGAGGGGAACTACATTCTGGTCATAATTATTTGTGGGTCCATAACAACGAGCATCTCCTTTCACATTGCTTATAGTCATTTGACCCATTGTTACTATAAAAAAAGCTTAGTGCAGCTTTAAAATTAAAACATTTATCCAGCATTGTACTTCAGTTTGTGTTTGTTTGTAGTCTAAAAGAGGGTGACTCACCTAGAGAGCTGCTGAGAGCTAGTACTTAGAGCTTTGCCAAATATATTGTGTGTATGTGTGTGAGAGAGACAGAGGAGTCATATGGTGGTTTGCATTCTTAAATGTCCTTAAACCATGTTGAACCTCTGGCATACAGTTGGAAGCCTCATGTAATTCAATAGAGTCAAAATTAAACTTTATTAAAAATGTATAATCAGATACAGAACGATGAGTGCATAGCAGATGAACAAACAGTGGACTTTGCAACACTTTTCAAGCATCCTCTAAAAGTAACATGCTGTTAGATTATCCTTATTCTTTTGTAGATATCAGACCATTGGTCTTGATCATGTACAGCAAACACTCCCCTCTTAAAGGAACATGCCGACTTATTGGGACTTTAGCTTATTCATCGTATCCGGAGTGATTAGCGCAACACCTGAAAAGCACCGTTGTTACTCTCTGCTCCTCACCACGGGGCATCTCAGGTGCTGCAAGCAAATCACTCCGCCCAAGTAGCAGAAGTTGCAGTGCTTCGCCTTCTGAGAATATAGTTCCCAGTTTGTATACGGTTAGAAGATGGCTGTGTCTCATGTGACCTTGTTATTTGTACACACTGTGACTATACAAATCACAACATGTAAATAGGAAAATGTTGGCATTATTTTGTCACTTATTAGGAGCAGTAGGATAGATGGAGCTGGTTACCTCCAGGATCTGGGCTAAGCTAGGCTAGCGGTGGGTGCGTCAGACAGAGTTACGACGCGCAGGGAGAAGGGTATGTTTGGACTCATCTAACTCTGGGGGATACTGTGAATAAGCTTAAGTCCCAATAAGTCGGTGTGTTCCTTTAATAAAAGCTCTCAGAAGCATGATAGCTAACCGGGGCATACAGAAAGCTAAGATCTTCCACACAGCTATGAAATATTCAAGGCCTATCTGTGCCACTGTAAAACTCGAGTGTAAAAGCTCAGCTTATTCCCAGTAGTGATTATCTTCATCTTAAATCTGGACTGGTTGAACTTGTATATGCTGCTTTTATTTTGCTTACCTGTTATCCAACAACACTGACTCTGTGCTTGGGTGTATCTTGTAGTAAGAAAGGCGGAACCTACATTTTGTATTGATTTAACCACGTCTTCTTAGATCTTTTAAATAGCACTCCTACCCTGTGGCCTTATCACTATCTCTTACTTATTTACTTTATTTCATCCTTTCCTTCTGCAGTGTGTCATCAATTGGATTCGTCAACTTCTTTTGGCAATGAAACATCGACACTGTGACAGTGTGGGGGTTCAGCCATCAGTGTCAGAGATATTCCGTATTGAAGAAGAGTATCAAGCAGTCAGATGTGGTAATAATATTCCTCTTCTATGAAAAACATTAAACACTTGAGCTGTGCTTGCAGGGAGACTGCATTATTTTTGCATTAATGGAAACGTTCCAACACTTCAAGTCTTTATTTTAATGCCTTAAAGCCGATTACAGCAGTAGTCACACAGTTCATGTGTGGGTCATTCTGGTGAATGCACTTCCCCTGGGGACCATATTAAATGGTCAAGTAGCATAAGTGTAAAGGTCCCAGTTTGTGGCGGTTTGCAGTGCAGACCTTTGAATGGGGCCCATTTAGAAAAATACTCTATGGTAACCCTTTTCAATTTGTGCTCTATTTTTTCGATCTTTTTCTATTATTGACCACACAAGTACTGTGCTTATTTCTTCTTTTTTTTGCCAGGATTAAGGAATCTCTTGTACAATACTATAAAGCCAAATGGACACAGTTCAGGTGCACCAAAATTGTGTTGCTGTTGATTGTTCACTCTCTTGTAAACTCACTCTCTTGTAAACTCAATTTAAATAATGTAAAGTAATTGTTTTTACAGTTTCAATGCAGCTAAATTGGACACGTATAAGATTAAACTAAACAAGACATACTTTGGGTGCCTTTGGGATGATTATTTTAAATGTTCTGTAATTAGGACTGCACTGGAAAGCTGCAGTTTACATCCAGCCAAACAAGGTAAAAGTTGCCTCACAGTGAGGAGTCTGAGTGATTGGAAAAGAAAGAAAGTTGAAAACTGCTAGTTTCTTTTAATTTGGAGCTTAATCACTTTATCCAGAGAAAATAATCTGAGATCTTGAGAGACCAATTTTGAGGCCATTACTGACAGGAAAATGAGGATGCTTACCTTTGCTTTGTCTGAGGTATGTGAAAATATTAATATGTTGACAAAAGGCTGCCAAGAAGTGTGAATTCACATTTACATAAAAATTGGCTATTAAAATGTATGCATGCCACTGTTCATCGCTCCAAGACACAAACAAAACTATTGTATTCGCACACATCCGGCTGTTTGTCTCTATCTTTGTTTAGTCCCAGCTCTTTTATTCTCCTTGTGTTTCCATATTTGTGGAGGTTATGATCTGAAGCAAATGTCATTCTCCCAATTCATTTTCAGAAGTTTTGTTTATGTGCACAAGTGAACAAAGTAATGGGTGCCATTTGTCTGGGATGATACTATTCAATTTGTATGTAGGCAAATGAAAATCACTGCAGCAGAAAATTACAAAGGCCTGTACATTTAAAACCATATCTCATGGATGTTGCCAATATTGTTGAATAAATTAAATCCATACTGTTCAGTTCTTCACACATGCAAAAATACTGTTGCATTGTTAGGCTATGGCACCAGGAACAACAGTTCATTTTAAGCTAGGTTTGACACTGTTAATGCAAACAGACCCAGAAAGATGAGTGGTGTTTTCTTTGCACTTCTCACCTGTTCGTGGGTGACAGGAATGAGTCTGTGTTTGGAAAGCTCTCTCATGACGTTGAGGTCTGTCCTCATGTCCAACTTGCACCCGACCAGCACCACTTTGGCACTGGGACAGAATTCCTGCGTCTCCCCCTGCCACTGTGTATCAATAGACAAATACACTTAGCTCAGGGTAATTATGAATCAAGTATAGGTTTAAATGAGGATAATAGACAGCATCTCATTACCATTCTTCCTTTCTCACTTTCACACTAAAATAGGCAAAACATATACTGTATAAAACCACAAAGCTAGATCCACCAATTTGGTTAAAATATCATATGTTGTAGCATTAAGATTTCCCATACCTGAACAAAGTGGCCTAGTGCAAACCCTGAAAAAAGCCCCAATATATGGATAGGGGTATGCACTTATTTGTGGTCATATAATGTGGTATGTCCACAGTCTATATTTATTAAACTTCAACCTGGATATGGTTTCTTTTAATGGGGCTGTACTCGATATACAGAACATTAACATAACAGTAACTATTTGCTATGTAAAGATAAAGTATAGTAATGTAGTCCTGAGCAGAGAATGAAGTCACACTCCGTCGCCGAGGGCCATGAAAAAGTGCCAGTATTTTACAAGTTGGGGACGGTCTGTGAGAGCTAAACCATTTTTTTCTGAATATCGAGTAAAGCCCCTTTAAGGTCCAATCGGGTCACAATTTCGGATTACCGCTTAAAGAGTAGCTTAACACTCCTCCTTGAGTGTTTTAACATAGCAGCCTTTTTGACCAAACAATTATACTTATTTGGATTCAAAAGAAAATGCTAATGTTGCTGTTACAAGAAAACCATGTTAATCAAATTCCGTATGTTTTTAGTAACACAAAACCGTGTGAACCTGTGGACATGTTTTAGCATATTTTGGAATTGACATATGAATTTTCAAACATGAAAACTGGCCTTAAAAGACCACTGTAGGACAGATGAGGAACTAATACTGACAAAATACCAGTACCACAATATAAATCTTCTGTTAGCTACTACATGAGCTCACGACAGCATTATGCTCATGGTCATAAATGCAGGAAGAAGACAGAGACAGACCACAGACATGACTCAAACTATTAAATTCTTTCTTTATCGTTTTCTTTCTCTCTGAGACTCTTGTCATTATCTCCTCACACCATGGCACAGAAACCACTTTGAGCATTGCTGCTTCATTTGTTCTCTCTTACAAAGAGATCTTTTCTCCCAGATTCCTGTGTCACTGCTGTTACCGGGCTCCAGCGTGTAGTGCAGTTGTGCAGAGTGAGCTGTTGCCTTTCAATAGGCCGCTCCACCGAACAGTGTGCAACTGGTGAATAGCAGCAATTTAGATGAGTCACAAAGGACCCATGGGAAGAGCAGCTTATTGTTTGTGTTAATGTTAAGAATTGGTAAGAGTTTTGTTCCGGATAAAGAGCAGCATGGTAGCAGTTGGAGCCGAGAGTCTAATTCATCAAAGGAAGAAAGTGAAAGCTGGTTATTTTCCATAACTTCAGCTGACAATTGAGGTAGCTGCACTTTCTATATACACATATCAAAACCACCAGGAAGGACTGTAACTGTCATTTGGGACACTGAGGTCACAATCTCAGTAATATTTAGGGGGGTTTTAATGACCTGTGAGGAGTTCACATTATATGATTACACACATATTACACATGTTGGGTTTTTAAGGTCAGATCTGATATTTTTAGCCAGACTAGCAGCGTGGCTCTGGGAATGGCAATTTCAGTCTGTCGGTCGGTCCAGCACTTTGGTCCAGGCTGAAATATTCCAACAATTATAACTTTACGACAAAATATGACTATATTTTCTGCACACATTAATGGACCTCAGACTTCAAATCCTAATAACTTTGGTGATCACCTCAATTTTCCTTTACTGCCATTACTTGGGTTTTAGCCACATTTGTGGCTTTATTTGAAATGTCTGTGAATCAGATTTCATGAAATTTAGTACAGGCATTCATGTTCCACTCAGGATGAATTGAAACAACTTTGGTAAATCCTTAACATTTTATCTAGCACCATCATCATCAGGTAAACAAAACAAATTCTTAGCTTGTGTGTATGAGGACTCTGCATAGATCATATGTTGTTATTAATGTACTCTATTTATACTGACTGACCCCGGCTAGATGCTAGATGAGAAATCTCCTAACATGGGAGATTTGAATTAGTATTTGAAGAGAGATTAGACTAAAAGGAACAAAGGATATGGGGCACCTGGGTGGCTCGCCTGGTGGAGCGTGTTCCCCATGTGCATAGGCACAGTCCTCATCGCAGCGGCTACGGGTTCGGATCCGACCCGGCGCCCTAAGCTGTCGTATTAAATAATGGCCTAAAATACCCAAAAAATAATCTTAAAGAAAAGATATAAAAAAACAAAAAGGGAAGTGATAAGGTTTCAAAGTGTATTTTTGTAGCTTATCAATACTAAGAAAAAATAGTCCCTCTAAGAGAAAACTTGGAGGGTGCAAGAATTAGTTTAGCGGAAGGCTGTCAATAATGGCAGAAGAAAAAGTGCTACGTACGGCAAGGGTGTTATTTGAACATAGAGGCTTGCAATGCTAAAGTAAACGGAAACAAGACATGGTGGCACATTGCCATATAAGCACTTCAATTAGATAGAATAAGGATGAGTTCCTTTGTTGTGTCTCTAAACTTTGAATAGAGTGACCCATCAACATGTCACTTTTGCATCCTGGGCATGCATTGTGAGATCAGTTTATTCACCACTATAACCAAGGTCAAAGTTCAAGTTATTTCTCAAGTGGACCCTGTGTAGGTGTGAGAATTTATCCAACATAAAAGATAAGTGTTTTTTGTCTTGATGATGTCACTGATGAGCGATGGTGCTGACTGCAGGAATGTCTGCGGACTGAAAGGTCAAATGTGTCAACATATTTGATGTTAACAACTCGCATATGTTTGTTAGCAGTTAAAATTAAGATTGATCAATATCTAAAATGCTACTAGTTTGCAAAAAAATTACAGCCTTAAAGGATAGGTTTTGATTTTTTCAAGTCTATTTTAATAGAATACTTGCATGCCATATGTACATTGAAAATGTTATTGGTCGCTGTAATCATTCCTCACGACTACATTGTAAGACATGGAGGACAAAATCCACAGTCCTCGTTTGTGTTAAAATGCCTTTGTAGGTTTGCCAAAGCTTATTTGAGGCTTTAGGAGTTAGCCAAATTGAGTTGACATTTTCTAAAGTTATCAGCACAAAATTCCATCTTAGTTTTCATGGACAGTGTTCCCTTGTGAAGCTACGGCGGAGGGCTATTGCAGAGGTAAAGCAAAAAAAAAAAAAAAAAAAAAAAAAAAAACTACCAGGGCGACTTATGGCTAACTCAAAGCGACAGTCTCACGTTAGCTTTGGCTAAACTTGAAGCAGCTATAATCATTACTTTTATAATAACACTGTATCAAATGACAATGGGAAAAAGGGTCACTTGTAGACGCTGTAGGCAATGAACCTACAAAGACTTATCATCTGAATCTCCCCCTCCTCTCGGCTTTACGGAGCTTTAAAGCACATTTCAGCTCATTGTTAGCCCACAGCCTGCTCAGCACCAAACAGCAGACAGACACAGTGAAAGAGACTAGCTGGTCAACAAAGTGCATTCAGCAGCTAAAGAGACAAATATTTCCCTCAGGAGTTTGTAGAGATCACAAAGGGAGTTCAAAGGAGAGTGAATATTGGACTCACATTTGCCAGATGACCAGAAACATGGCTCCAAACTAATGACAATGTTGCTCCATAACTGCTGTATGTGTAAATAAGAAACTATTTGCTAACAAGTTCACCATATCAACTTCAAAGGTGATAATATGTCAATATGGATCACAACTTGTTTCCGTTGCCACCAAGTGGCCCAAAAGAAATTGTAGATTTTGTACCCCATTTCTTACTATAGAAGTGCTGTGAAGGAATTGCATCATGGCCAGTAAAGAAAGGAGAAATAATTGACCCATAACTCTTCAGTGTACACATGGCATGTGAGTATTGTATTATGATAGACTTGAATATATCAGAACAGATCCTTTAAGGCTGCTCTGATGCTAGTCTCTGATAGGAAACTAAATGTACCTGTAAACTGTAAAAAGAAACAAGACATATTCACACTTCTGTTAATGTGACACTGACCTTTTTCAGCACGCTGTCCAGTGTTTCCGGACGGCTGATGTCAAAGCAGATGAGGACAGCGTCTGAGTCAGGATACGCTAACGGCCTCACATTGTCATAGTAGGCCGAACCTGTGGGTGAAAAAATACACACAGACATGACCAGCGTTTCCGGTTGGATTATATGTAATTTAGTTACTTTGCGGAAGAGTTAACTTTTATCACGAAGTGGGTTATTATAGAGCACTTTTGGCGGTAATAACTATGATTAAATGTAATGAACTAAGCCACTCTGCAGATGACAATGAGTGGGTGTGATCCACAACTCTTAGGCTGTTTGTCTGTCTGTCTTGAATAAGCCAACATACAGACATGTGACAGTGATATAATGAATGGCTAGAACAAAGCATCACCTATTATTTCAGAATAGCATGTTTTTTTGCCGGGGGCCCCGGGTTGAATTGAGCATTGTGACCTGGGCAAGGGGACACATTCCTATCCAGAGGGGACAACATTCCCTCTCCATTTCCCTCATTGTCTCCCACACTACGTGCTTTTGTCACCGTGCACAGGGCTTTGGCAACTTAACAAAAATGTGTTTGACAGAAAATTCCCATAGAACCCGACTAAATGCGAGTCACTGCCACACATACAGCACAAACATAAAAACACAATACTCTCTTTTATTTGGCTTAAAAAATATGTTAAAAAAAGAAGGCATTTTTGAGTATCACCTTATTTTCCTGTGAAATATGAATATATTTTTAATGACTTATCCCGCACTGAGAGATATAAATGTATCCAATCAAATGTGACTAAAAGTGTGCACTATAAATCCACACTTGACCAGCGGTGATAGTCACAGGTATGTGTTCAAATCAGTCAACAAAAACAACTTTGCTTAGCTTAGTTTCCGATTGTGTTTACTTTTTGATTTAAATTTCTTTTCCTGCTCCACATATTCCATTTTAATCGTAAAATATCACATCACAGAAGCTAAAGATGCTCTAACTGCAACTTTACTGTAAATTTAAAGCAAGAATCCTGTTTGTTATAACCTTATTTTTGTATTTTTTTACCACCTTTAATCTGTTGATTATGATTTGGAAGTTAAAATAAAGATAAATGCACCAATTAAATCCATCGTAAATGGCCATGACATATTGGAAAATATACAGTTTGGGTAATAATTCTTACAATCACATACTGTGAAGATATCATATAAAAATGGCCATTTGTTAACAACCTGTCTTGTGTTGCCTCCAGATTTTAGCAGTTAAATCAGGGAGTAAAATGTGATCATGACCGGTAGGGATGGCCAAAACTATATATATATATATATATATATATATATATATATATATATATATATAAAATCTTTAAGCTACCAAGTAGATTTGAATTTTGATTACACAACATCAACACACCTGGAGGGTGCTGCACAGGTACAGTATGTGTGCCCAAAAAAGCAGCTATATTTACCTCAATTTGTGTCATGCTGTCAAAATCTGGCCCAAAGCAAACCACATGTTTGTGCATGCGTGTAGCTGTGGACAAAAAATGTCAAACTAAAGGCCACAACCATTTTTCCCCTGTCTCTCTGATTAATTCCTGCTCCTGGGTTTCACACATACTGTATTCAAACACACGCACACACTATCTCACTATTGTGTTTTTGCTTTTTCTCGGTGCAGATAAAGTCTTAACACAGAAAATGTAGATGATCAATTTAATGGGCGAAGGGCGCAGGGGTGAGTGGAAGTGTATCCGACAGTCCCCATAAACCACCCGTAGGTCTCAAGCTGAAGGCTTCCACACACGCCCACTGGCATCAGTGAACTGACAGCTGTAGCTCAGCTTCACACTGTCAGCTCCACCTTTACATCAGACTGCAGCTGTGATCAACCGTAGTGTTAAAAGATTTTAGTCTTTGTCTCTGTAAAAAAGTCCACAAGATATTTAAATTCATTAAGTTTATATGTGAATATCTGGTGCGCCTGCCTGCGATACCAGACATGTATGATAACTCAACCTTTTGGAGTATGTCTACTCTACCAACGATGGGTCTTTTTGTTTGTTTTTATGTTTTTGTCAAAAAAAACAATATTATCATCTGTATGCTATTTCCAGCTATATGTTTAATTTTCAAAACCCCAATAAAAAGAGTTTAAAAAAAAAAAAATCCACAGGAGTTGGTCCTCTATAAGTTTACAAAGTTCAGAAAAAGCAGCCATTTTTAGCCATTTCTTTTTGAATGTGAATGACAGTGTTTGTGCTGATGCCATTAGTTAGGGTTCCTACAGGAGAAGCTGTTTCTGCCTTTGTGTAAAACAACAATAGATCTTAGTCTCAGCCCACCTTAAGCCATACAAACTGTATTTATGAAATGCAGCTGACCTAATCTGGGCAATAGGATGGGACGCTGTAAAAGAAGTCATTTGCAGAGCTGCTTATTCAGCACTTTTGCATGTACACTAGGTCTCCCCTCTACTCTGCTCCCTTTACTGGCTTCCTGTAACTTATAGGATCCAATTCAAAATTCTCACCATAACCTATAGGGCTCTACATGGTCAGGCCCCTGCTTATCTTGCCTATGTAATTCACCTACACATCCCCTCCCGGTCTCTCAGGTCTATCAACCAAAATCTGCTATCCACGTCACGCACTTATCTGAAGACGTGTGGGGATAGAGCCGTTGCCGCTATGGCAACCAGACACTGGAAGGCTCTGGCAAACAGCATTAGGTCTGCTGAGAATGTGGACTGTTTTAAGGGACAATTGAAGACTCACTTGTTCAGGCTAGCTTTTGGATAACTCTGTCTTTTATTTATTGATAATTGTATCTGTTGTATTTTTACTTTATTTTATTCTTAGACTTTTTTCTACTATGTTTTATTGTCTATGCACATTGTAGAGCACTTTGTGACCCTGTCTGTGAAAAGCGTTGTATAAATCAATTTGACTTACTTAGGCTACAGCTATGCACACTGATGTCTTTTGGTCAGCTGCTATCATTAGAACTCCTGCCGACTATTGCAAAATACTTCAATAAATGATGTATTTGTCCTCACACCTAAAGCGGTTACACGTACAAAGACAACCACCACAAGATAGGAGTTAGTTGTTTACAATTTAATCAATTTATCTTCCTTAGAGCATTTATTTTTCAACTGTAAAGTTATCTTACATTAAAAAAAAAAATTTAAAAAACAAAGGGATTCTTATAAAAAAATGTTTAAAAAATATTTGCCGATTATTTTAACTCTCATATGACGATATAGGCAATTGGTTGAACTATAATAACAACAACTTAAAGGTTCCCTGTGGAGTTATCTTGTAAACAAACAAACAACATTTTCATATTCAGTGTAAAACTGCACAGGGCACCCTTTAAATTTGTAAAATGTACGTATTTGTCTTACAATTAGTGTTAAAACCAGGAATAAATAGTTTTATTCATGGTTGTGAAATTACAACTCAAGCAAATGTATAGATATTTTGCTGAGAGGAAAGGCTGAAAAATAACTTCATTGAGGATGCAATGTGAGTCAGTTTGCCATCACTTCTTTGAATAAAGTGTGAATAAAACCTCAGATACAAATTAAGTTTCTCCCTAACTTCTCCCAAGGCAAGAAGGAATGCTGAATGATAACATAATGAAACTCCATTATGCTTTAATGTAATTTTAAAAATGCATTTTATACAACCTCCTTCTACTCTTCTACATTTTTTCAAGCCAAAATAATGGCGGTGGAAATCTATTCTCCATTAGAAAAGCTAGGACACATAACAGAGTTAGATAACAACATGATGGTCAAGTAGATCACAGATGGTTTCAAATAAACAGACTCACAAGAACTGTCCAGGGTGCTGATCAGGTCACTGGTAACCAGGGATCAGTCTAACATTGGGATCAGTATAACATTGGGATCAGTCTAACCAGGGATCAGTCTTACATTAGATCAGTCTAACATGGGATCAGTCTAACCAGGGATCAGTCTTACATTAGATCAGTCTAACATGGGATCAATCTAACATGGGATCAATCTAATCAACAGAAGCATCTTCCAGTGTTATATAATGCAGCAATGTAGTACCGGCTCTTAAGTTTTTGACTGGCCGCCCATTAAGACAAGCAGCCCGTCTATCGAATTTAACTGATTGCTTTTCTCTGGTGTATTGAGTTAGTTGGTGCTCCTTCAGCAGTAATATAGTTGTTTATTGTTCTGCCAAGTCCTCCTCTTTTCAGTCTATCTAGCTAGTATAAACAAGCATTAAAACTCTCCTGAGAATCAAGTGTCTCTGCACTTGAATCCTCCTCCTGTTAATAGTGGTTCCAAAAGCAGATACCTTCCACAACCATCTTTGAATTACTTTACTTTTCTGGCCAGCAACTTTAGTGTTTTTGTTTACCCTCACCGTACCTATCAGCATTTCTAGCAGCAGGCAGCTGTTAACAGTGAAAAGTTGTGAAAAGTTATAATAAATCCACTACACACTATCTTCTCAGCACCAAATGGCGGACAGAGTAAACTACTAGCTTGTGAACATAGTGAAGCATTTAGTGGCTAAGAGTTTCCCTCAGGAGTTGGTGAAGACCAAAATAAAGCTAAAACAGGAGTGAATATTGGACTTACATTAGGTGACCAGAAACATGATACCAAATGAATACTAATGTTAGTTTATATGTGTTGGATGTGTAAATAGTAGGGTTGGGTTCCTAGGCAACCGGTAGGGATCGGACCGGATTACAACGCAAATTTTGGTTCCTCATTTTGGTTCCACTTAATGCGTCGACTGAAATATTTTGTCACTCCGAAACGGACGTAAAAATATCCCACTTTCTCTGTAGCCTACCATTAGCTAGCTACCGTAAATGTAGGCTACTTTTAAAATGCCATATTTTCCCTCTGGGCTCACCATAACGGACGTATAAGCATATTAACCATTCACTGCACGTGATCACTAGTAAACATATTACATCTTTGATGTCATTTTTCAGTTTTTCCAAGAATCGGTTTAGGAATCGGAATCGTTTTAAAAGTACCGGTTTGGCATCGGAATCATAAAAATCCAAACGATACCCAAACCTAGTAAATAGACAACTGTAACAGGTTGATAATATGTCAGCTTAGAGGCCTCCTTGTTCTTGTTCCATACTTAATGCAGACAAGATGAAAATGGTATCAATATTCTTCTTGTAGAACTATTACATTAATGGTCCAAATGTTGAATGATTTCCATAAAGGTCTATCCTGTGCAGAATATAACTAGTGATCCTCGTTTTGATTCAGATAATTGAGATTATAATAATTCATTATTATCATATATGTTTTACCATATATTAAATACTTCAGATGTAGGAATTCATGCTTGTAAATTAATTCAGGTGCACTATTCCTCATAAAACCTGCAAAAGGCATTATCTTGGATAATGGCAGTGCTTGACTCCTTATGAAACACACACACACACACACACACACACACACACACACACACACACACACACACACACACACACACACACACACACAGAGAGAGAGAGAGAGAGACTGCAACCCCACAAGGTTCCATGATGTCAACTAATCCATGTTGAGCACTTGAGCAGCAGCTAATGTGTATTGATCTGTGTTTTTTTACCCTCTCTGGGACCTGTAGTATGATGCCCCTCATGGGAAGATTCCTGCTGTTGTAGCAGCAGAACAAAGAAACTTCAGCCCATCTGTCTCTGTCTAAAACCCTCTGATCAAGAAGACACTCAGCCACCAGAGTACAGCATGTATTAAAGGACAATGAGTGCCGTTTAAAGTATTTACAGATCATTTGGTTCAGTGTTTCCACCAATCAAAATGAAAATGTTTGTTCTAATACAAGTTTCTCTTAGAAGGAGCCAAATTAAATATCAAACGTGTGTTAGATGTGTGGCTGCTGTACATTTGGCACACCAAAAGGGGTTGTCATGCTTTTAATGTTTGATCCTTACAAAAAGCTGTTTCCTATTTTCTCTTGTCTGTTCGGTTGCTAGCAACAACAGGCTGGTAAGCGTGTACTGTCCCTGCCATCTTGTAATTTTATGTAATCCACTTGTTTGTGCTGCTTTTGATGGATATATCCCTTAGATTCAGTGGCTGCTTAGAGAGGTTTATCCTTCCTCAAAAGCCCCATGTAATGTTGCCTGAATGATATGTTTTAGGAGAGCTACACCGAGTGTCTTACAGTAATTTGAAACCAAATTAACTACATGCTTTGAAAATTTCAATTCACAGAAGCTGGTATGTAATCCACCTCAATAACATGACACTGGGTTTTATTTTAGGAGTGGACAGGTTTGTATATCCTGTTCCTTTCAACAGATCCCTTGAGTGAGATCCTTTAATTCCGGCATTTGATGTCAATTGACACCCATAGCGCACACTGAACATGTCATACAGATAAAATAACAAGCCAAGGTATGGTATGTTCAGATCCAGGAATTGGATGAAATTGCTGCTTTTCTGGTTGTGTTCATTATCACAATTGTCTAGAGCTGACAGTAAGGTTTTCAAATAGCTTTTGTTGTCTGACCCCAGTCCAAAACACAAAAATTCTGTTTCCTATCATATAGAAGATGAAAAGCAGCAGATCCTCACATTTGAGAAGCTGAAACTAGAGAACGGACAGTGTGTGTGTGTTTCTCTTTAAGACCGGACGATACATTTAATTCATCAAATTATCAATATTGGGAATCTCTTACCAACCAAAATGTACGACTGAATCCCATAAATACATTAAGAATAGCTACAGCAACCAAAGACAATCTATTCAGACGTTAATAACAGTCAAAAGTCCAGAATTGCAAGACACCAGAAATCAATACACGCTAGAATCAAAATGCAGCGCATGCATCCAAAATGCATGAATCACTAACAAATCCTGTGCTGCATAATTGGAATAATGGAGAAATCTGACTGAATACTATTTAAATAGTCCATCTTCCCTTCTTTTTCATGATTTTGAAACAAACTTGTAAAACACATCAAAATAAAACAACCAATTTAATTTCATTGCCTGTACACTATAATATTTCATGGTTTTATTATGGCAAACGCTCTTAAATCATTAGAATATGTACAATACAAAAAAAAATATCTGTTCAGCACTGATCCAGGTTAATACTCATTCTCCAGACACATAACCAGGAAAAGATGAACAGACCAGTATATTCCATAATTAACCCACAAATACATTTCCAAATCTGCAATTGTAACGTTGTTGACTATGTAAATACAAACGTGTTATCACATCATTTTCAAACTCATCAAACCTTTCGGTGACACCTCATTGCTTGCTTGCGGAAGTGTCTGCATTTGATATGTTTCTCTCATTTATTCAGTTTGTTTTTTTCTTTACTTGGTCACCCGTCTGTATATTCCAGACAGTACTGCAAGTTCAGCTTAGAGGAACAAAAGCTTTTTATGAAGTAGCTAAAGTTTCTTGATGAGCGACCTTTAATGAGCCCCACTGGGCAGGTTTCTTAATTATGAAATGAAGGGAGGCATGCTATCTATTCTGTTAAATATGGTAAATCTTGTTAGTAATTTTTTAATGCTCCGGAGATATCTCCTTTTTCTCATTTTGTCTGAACTTGTAAAACTCATTATTAAACATCCAGTGTTGTATTTTTGGACTAGCCAAAAAAAATACATGTCTTTGGTTAGTAAAGCTCAAAGCTGTAAAGTGACTGATATGAGACTATCAGTTGCATGTTGTATCTTTCAGTATTCACGGCTCTGCGTGATTCAGAAGGAACACAAGCACCCCTTGAGATGTTTGCAAAGAAAATCATTATTAATCCTCTCTTATGCAGTTTTGTCTGCCAACTTCACAGTCATGCCCTCCTGAAGAAATAGTGTCTTTTTTTCGGGTTTTCAGCCAGGTCTGAATTTCTGAAACACACCCAGAGAGGGAACGGCAGTCTAATTTTAAACTATTGATTAATGCATTTGTCTTCCTCCACCGGAAAATATAAGTAATGCCTCCCACAGCCGTACTGCTACACACTCATGCTGTGTGACCTGTGGGGGCAATAGGGTCTTCTAAATACAACAAGAGAAATCAGCCTGTATGTTTAGATGATTAGCAAACAGTAATGGAGTCCACTCACACACACTCAGCATGGATAATCGCTCAGCGTATATGCATAAACACCTTGAGACGCCCTGCAGAGCTGCTCTGGCTCTCTCTCCCTGTTCAGAATTGCATTCAAATTTCACCTAATTTTGACATGAAGATGTTATGCCTGATATATTTTTCTCCATTCTCTCATTTTGTTTGCTATGTGATTAAAACAAGCCATCCATTGAGCCAGAGAGATCAGGTCATACAAAGGATTTCTGACAAACGTTTTAATTGTTGATTTTATGATCTTTTTATACAATGGGACTGTTAAGCTTATTTGAGGTAATGAGTAAGTGTCTTGTTTCTTCTCAGGAGTGATGTCTCGGTGGAACTAAAACCTTAAAGATAAAGGGGAACATTTTTACCCTTGAACTAAAGATCAGTTCACTAATTATGGAGAGTAGTACTCAGCCTGTGAAAACAGTTGTATAATGTCTTTCATGGCTCTGGAGCAGCTTTGTAAAGTCTGAAAAAATAGCCCCTGAATGTCATCCAGGTTATATTGGTGTGGGCATGGAGAGCACAAAGTTACAGAAAGAGAAAGCAAGCGTGGCAAACTGGCCGTGTGAAGTTCACAACGTGTCGAGTGTAGAAATTCATTCTTGATCTTGAAAAATACACAAGTTACACAAAATCTTAACTGAAGTCCAAGTCTTAGTTTTTTCGGGGAGCTTTCGACCTCATCTCATGGTCTTCATCAGTTTGCTTAGGTGTCATGGAGACAGTAGGTGTGGAACTTTGGTGCATGACAACAGGTGGTCGTACATGGAGACTGTGGGTGTGTTTGAAAGCTCCTTGAAAAGTCAGTAATTGGACCTCGAGTTAAGATACTTTTTAAAGCTACATTGTGTAAGAATTTCTCCCATCTAGCTGTGAAATTATATATGACAAACAACTGAATACTGCTTTCTAGCCCTTCCTCCCACGGAGGCCGAACCCAAAATTAGTTCTCTCCATCGTTTACACGGAGCTGTTCTAGCTACCCCAACATTAACTTTGGTCTTGTTGCTTTGCCTGTCATGTTGTTGTTTTAATTCTCTTTTTCGCTTCCCTGGCGAGTAATCTCCCCCTGGCATTCGTCGCGGTGCCAATAGGTGTAAGAGGGCGAAATGCGGAGGTATGTCCCTCTTTGGCTAATGTACTTTAAAGATGGAGGCGCTACATGGCTGCTGTCATTTGAGCGAGTCGCTCGTATCTGTTCTGAATGATTCTGAATGTCAGATTCTACGCTTACGAGAATACTTTGATTAGTTGGTGGAAGTAATTACACATGAATGAGCACATATTTGTGAAAGAACAAAGGTTTTTTTACTAAGAATCAACTCAAAACATTACACAGTGTGTAGGTTTAAAGGTTATGTGACATTACAGGACTATAATTTAGATTTATATAGATTAGATTTAGATTAGATTTTAGGTTTAGTTTATCCTGTTCTGTGATAATAACATAGGATTAGTATTTTTTACAATGTGATTATTATATGTTAAACTGCAGCACTTAATGTGAAATGTTACCAAAGTCGATTAAACAACAGCAGGCTCACAAAGCTCAAGAAGACAAGTGCTTAATTTAACACAAAGTTTGATTGAACTTTGTGGTGAAAAGAATGCGTTTCAGCTGTACATAAATCATGGATTCATGTAACCGGTGTATACTGTGCTTGTTGACATGCACACCTCTTCTGCTTGAATACCAAACAATAGTCTGAAACGTAGCATGGAGGAATGAGTGATCCTGGTGATGCCGGTCACATCAAGAGGCAAACCGTCTTTGCACAATGTGCTGGTCCGCAGTGCGACAACAGATTTTGATTTTCCATACCACAACACACACTGTGTGTATTTTTTTTTTAGGGCTGAATGAAATCTCTGATGTTGACATTGATGAAGACAACCTTGTTTTAATATTCACTAAACTGGTAATGAAATGTGTTTACTGAAAGGGTTGTCATCAGCAAGAGCGATCAGGCTAAAGTTCACTCTAATCTAAGGTTCTGTCTAATCAGGTTACTCAAGTCTTAATTAAGTCAAGTGTTTTTGATTTAGACCAAGGCTAGTAACAGAACTCCAGGCTGGATTTCAGTGGCAAATTCTATGTGATGTTCTTGCATGTTTCTGATTCAGTTGGCACAGAGGGAGAGCACTGCCAGTGAGCAGAGTTTTGCCTGAAATCAGCAGTAATCCTGCAGGATTCCTTCAAATTAATGACAGGGGGACATCTGTGCATATCCCCTTCACATTAACCCTCCCAGCTCCTGTTGTGATTGTATATGCTGTCTGAGCAGCATGTTCCTGTGTGCAGCCCTGATCCTGAGGTTCAAACTTGTTTATTTTGTCCAGCTGCTTCTGCACTTCACCTGCTGGATGGTAGTTTCCAAGGCCATACAGCCAATAGAAAAGATTGAGATGAAAATGAAATCATAATAAGTAAGTTTATACTAAACATAAGTAGCAAACACACTTTTACTACAAAGCTGTTAAAGGTCCCATGGCATGAAAATTTCACTTTATGAGTTTTTTTTAACATTAATATGCGTTCCCCCAGCCTGCCTATGGTCCCCCAGTGGCTAGAAATGGCGATAGGTGTAAACCGAGCCCTGGGTATCCTGCTCTGCCTTTGAGAAAATGAAAGCTCAGATGGGCCGATCTGGAATCTTCTCCTTATGAGGTCATAAGGAGCAAGGTTACCTCCCCTTTCTCTGCTTTGCCCGCCAAGAGAATTTGGCCCACCCATAAGAGAGAGACATCATGGCTTTCAAACAAGCAAAGTGGCTGTTGGTCAAGGCCACACCCCCACTCTCCACCTTGCACCCCCCCCCCCCACCCCTCCCCCGTCTCTCCTCCTCAATAGCTACAGACACAGAAATGGCACACACTAAGGAAAGCTCATTTTGGGACAGGCTCTAGTGGCTGTAATTCTGTACCAAGGCTGAATTTCGGGAAAGAGACTTCAGATACAGTATTAGGGGACCACTAAGGTCTATATAAAAGCATCCAAAGAGCACCATGTCATGGGACCTTTAATAAACTAAAGCAGTGCTTTTGAACCAGGACTATAATAGACCTATGACATGGGTTTGTTTTCTATTGTACATTAGAAATGACAGTATATAACAATGCAGTAGAAATAGGGTCACCACCGTCGACCACCTACAGCCCTCTCAGTAATGGCTGAGGTGTTGGGGTTTAATGGAGTGGTCATAGCTACGTCTTGCATTATAAATAAGGGAATGGATAGACAGGGTCTTAAGTGGATGGATAGACCCCTTGAGTGCCCTGTGTGTGTGCTTTTGTGTCCAAACAAAGTGCACTACAAATTCCAATTACTTTTTTCTAGTTACATCATGTAACAACTGAGCTGTTAAACCACTCTCTAGAACATGACTAATGAGTCTTCTATGTATCGCTACAGCCTGATAACATTTCTGTTATGCCTATGTCGGAAATATTTTATTTCCATGAACACGGTAGTCAAGCCGACATCCTTTTCATTATTTTTTTTCGTGGCAAATGTTTTTGCGTCAGCAAGGGAGCTATTGTACCTAAATGAAAGTTTAAATCACATTTTTAGAACATAGAAGATGTTAAGAATAAATAAGTATTTGTTGATGCTAGATAGTCTTATACAAAAGTCATATATAAAAGTTAGCACTCCTGTGTGCATGTTCATCCAGACTTACTGTCTCTCTTGGACTGCTCAGTTACACATGCAGTGCACTATAGTAGCTGAGGGACAGAACGAGAGGAGAGGAATGAGAGCAGAGATGCATCTAGGCCATTGATTTTCAATGTACCCATGGTCTTCTAATGGGCTGCATGAGCAGAAGAAACCAGACCAGGGGTGACTGGGGCACAGTCTCACACTATGAAAACCTACTGACACTCATTTAGTCCACCATGTTTTCTCCTATACATGACTCTGAGCACTTAAAACTCCACTTAGACTCTATATCCTTCTGTCTCTCCACTGTCTATTTATATATGTTACCACTCCTCTGATCTCTCACAGCACTTACTCATATGCTTACTCACACAAACATACAGACCCCTGTACATGTTTAGTAGAAAAAACCAACAGCACTTGGACTAAAAACCCAGTTCCCCCGCTAGCTGCACTTCTATCCAAAAAGCCTCTGAAACGCTTCAACACATTAAGCTGTTTTCTCCACTCATTCCTGTCACGGAGCCAGGTGCCACTCACACACAGATGCTCGCTCAGAGAACATCTGGGGTAGTGCTTTCAAGGAGCCAACATGTAATTGGGGTCATAAAAGATGCTCATGAATGAATGATGGACTGTTAAGGCAATCTCAGCCACAGACTCCGTCAGCCTGGGATGGATGGATGCAACAGGGTCTTTAAGTGCCACTGCCAGCGATGTTTGCACAGAATGTGACAGAACGAGCAGCATGTGAGTGCAAACAAGCATCCTTGTGTGTTCAAAACTGACATGGAGGGCAGAGTTCAAGGTGGCAAACCTCGATACGTTCCTTTCGTTGCTCACTCTTTTAAGGTGTGACACTGCAGGTTCTGCCGGTTGCTTTATCGACTGTTACCTCACACTTTCGTAGGCTCAGCTGTGAAACCTATATGTTTTGAAAGCTTGCGTTTTTGTGCCGAGAGTATCCTGCAACCGCTTTTTGTGGCCTGCCAGCCACAGAGGAAAATAGATGTACTGTAGAGGAGAATGGAATTTATTTGCATTGCCGGTAAAATGCACTGGTTCTTTAAGAATCCAGCCAAGACAACAAAACTTCAAACTCTACTTTCTAACTCTGCTATTTGTGTGTTACAGCATCATGAACAAAACAGTTACGTTGTGGAGAAGTTGCAAATTATTTAGCATAATTATGTGACTACAATTAATTTAACCTATGTTGATAAGAATACTCCTTTAAACCTACAATAGCACATTTCTTACCTACTCGGGGGCAGCAAAAACAAGCTATAAACACAACACTAACATATTATAACCTTAAGTTGAATTGGCAAATATATTACATGGCTGCTTATTTAGAAGCTACAGTATACCCACATACATGTCATCCGTTTAGAAATAACCTCACACTTTGCCTCCCTTTCCCCACATTTTATATATATTCAATCTTTTTATTGTGCAATGTGCTTTGCGGTATGCCTTTGTACTTTCATGCTTGACAAGTCATTCACATGTGCACTCATAATGTTAGAAGGTGAACCAGGACAGGTCAGTTTAATATTATTACACAACATTTAATTACCTCTTATTCTAGAAATGTGATTTTGGGACATATTTATAATTAGCAACAGACAATTAATTAAGAATGGAAAGGTCACCCCTGGAGTCTCTATATTAATCTAATTTATGACCTTTTTGAGAGTCACATTGGCAAATTGGTTATAATTGACCAGATGCTTGCGAAATTACACTTAGCACCAAGGCCTTTTTTTTGGTCACAGCCCATAAAGACAGATTAGAGTGAGTCATATGTGGTATGTGAACTGCTGAAGGAGACCGGGTTAAGGATGGAAGCAGCATGGGATTTTCAGAGAAAATGAGAAAAGGATTGAGTGAGAAGTAGAGAAGAGACATAAAGACAGATAGAGAGACTGACAAAGAAAATGCAAGGTAAGCTATCAAAGGCAAGAGTGCTGAGAGGGCAGTGCCCCAATAGTGGGACTCCTGACCTTGGCTTGATGGAAACAGAGAGAGAAGAAGAGACTGGTGAGGGGTTGGCAGCCAAAATTATAAAAGACTGAATGAAATTAAAGAGAGGAAGAGAAAAAGTGCAGAGAAAAAAAAAAGTCATGATAACTGTGTTATAGCACACAAGGTCAGTTGGGATCAGCGTTTAAGTTCACAGTTTTGTTATTTATTTCACTTGGAGACCAAAAGGTCCCTCACTACACAACTGCTGTGTCATCATAATCAACATTGCTTGCAAATCGAGTCTAATTAGTTTTTTGTTTTATGGTCATCAACAATTGAACAATTGCCTTTTAATGACTCCACAAGGCGCATTGCACATTAAAATATTGTGGCAGCTTCTTACAAAAGAGAATTTGACTTATTACTTTAGTAATTTGTTATGAGCAGAATTTTTTTTATGTTTCCCAACAGGCTTTTGATTTCAAATACACATTATTTTCAGCACCATACAGCACAGAGTAGTATAAAATGGAAACTTAAATGCAAATACAAAATAAAGTAAAGGGGGTGAGTGTTGGATTGATGGATTTTGGGAAGACCTCTGAATCACCACCAACATCTTTGATTTTTTTTTCTTCTTTAATTATTCAAAAACAGCCGAGCCAATCAGAGCTTTGTAGGTGGATAAAGAACAAGGACTTTATCTTGTTGTGCCAGAGCCACATGGCGAAAAGCAGCTTGTTGTACCTTAACCTACAGAAATAGCAACTGTTACATCAGTGTATGTATTTGATCATCATCAAAAAGTATAACTGGTGCCTACAGCTTTCCTGTCGACCAAAAATGATGTAGGCAGGATGGATATGATATGCTACTCGCTGCTCCTTGGTTAGAGTAAAATCTCCCCAACACAAATTTGCTAACAAGAACCATGGATGTATTAAGAGAGCTGGAACGCCGCCACTCAGCTTTGCTACCAATTAATTCCAGTGTAAATAAAAATGTTCCCTATAGATTGCCATTATGAAAGAACCACTTGTGACCCCAAACAAGTTTAATTTTTTTCTCTTTTTGTTATGATTTCTTTAAACCGTAAAGGTTTTATATCTGCAAACCTTTCCCAGAGTCAAGAAAAGCTATTTTTATTTGCGTGACATCATCCCAGTGTAATATCTATGGTTATGTGAGTGGGAACATGCGGACAGGGCCAGGGAGAGAAACACATGCACATGTGCAGTAGCACACCAGGAAGCAAGAAAACCTTTTTGGCGTATGTGCTAGGCTAGCAATTTTCACTGGAGTGAATGGGCACCATTGCTACTGATAGGTTTGGGCAACCTGAATTACTCATCCTAATTAATATTTACACAACGCATAAAGAGTTGGAGAAGGGTGACGCTGGTTTGTCAACTGCTGTTTCCAAGGCCAAGAATGCACTTTTGAATCTCACCTTGATTTACATTGTTCTGGCTCTTAATCCTGACTCAGTGTCACATACAGCCCAACGTGAAAGACAGAAAAGCAAAGAGATGAAGATGGCAGAAAGATTGAGAGGAGAATGAAGGCTAACAGAGATGTACACAGAGTTGGTCGAGGGAGGAAATTAGTCTGGCACTCAGACAGAATAAAAGAAAGAAATAGAGTTTAACCTACAATGCAGGGAGTCTGAAAGCAAGCATGTGAGGATGTAGAGGAAAGAGGCAGGAGGTTGAAAAGGCGGTGGGTGGAGTGGCGAGATAAAGAATGAAGTAGACAGGGGGCAAGTGTTTGGTCACACAGCAAGTGCCTAATTAATTAATTAAATCCACTGTTTGTTTCTGCACAATGAGCAGGCAGCTCGGAGGCTCGTTCTGGCACCTTGCCCAACACTCTCTCACTCTCACAACACTCCTTATCTTCTTATCTGCCCTTCTCTAATCTCTTACCCACACAGGAGCTCTGGCCTGAAATCTGTTTGTGTTCTTTTATCATCTGTATTTGCGTCTATTGGTGCTCTAAAGCCACTTCCAACAAATCTGTTTTATTAAGAGGCACGTTTTGAATGAATTTGATATTCAATTGGTACCACTTTGCCGCCAAATTAAATTCAACACTCTCAGTTAAAGTAATTTAATTATATACTATGCCTGAAACATTACCCTGAATATAGCCTGTTACTGTTATTAAATTAAACTGTTATGCTACTTTTTTTCTATAATGCTTGTTCGAGTTGTCTGAGTTTCAGACATGGCCTCTCTCTTCCACCGGTTCGGGTCACCTGCTGTCATGCAAACTGCACCCACTGGCCATGCCGTACATTGGCACATATACACAGACAAACTGAATGCTAACAAACATTAGCCCGGCTGTCTCTTACGCATGCCTGCACATGCCTATGAATATTCACACTAACACACACACATCAGCAGGCGTATGTACGTACTCAAACAAAACTGTGATTGCGTAAGAAATAGCAAATGTAAGTAAGAATAGAAGTTAAAAACTCATGGGTATTACAGCCACTGTTACAGCATGTAAGCATGGCTGTAACCCCCCTCCATTCAGTAATTGCGTAGAAAGGGGCAGGTACCAGGGGGAATTGTGGTTATACTGATGTAGGTGCCGATGCACCTGTCTCCTGAGAGAGACCCAGAATAGCTCGCAGGGACGCTGCGAGGCAACGAACACATCTCTTTTAATGCTGGAGGAAGCCAGCTCAGGTCAGACACGGATCACCAGTCATAATCTAGATCACTCAAAGTGCTGTTTTTGACCGAAATCCAATTGATTATATTAAAAAAATAAACAGGCTGTTTTCCCGTTATCTTCCAGTCATCCAGCTGCTGTCTTTTATTGTACAGATATGAGAGTGGTATCGATTTTCTCATCTGACAGTCTTGGCAAGAACGTGACTAAGCTTTTTTTTACAAAATAATACCAAGGTTCTTTCTTTACCTTTATCTCTACAACTTTCAGTACAATTTAGCTTATTTTCTAAGTAATAGCAAATGGTTATATAAACACTAATAAATCAGTCATTATTGCCTTATAAATCGGTAAAAAAACATTAATATATTCTGCGTTTCTGCCAGGAAAATCCCTTTGGCTGGTGTGTATTCTCTATAACGTATTTCTTTTTAAAAAGCAATCTTTCTTTCACAGTGGCACATGCTCACATAGAAATATATTTCTATTAAATGTATTCATGGAGAAGGTTTAGGGAAGCTTTGCTGAGAAAACACCTTCCAATTTATTAATACCAGCACACACCTGGGGGAGCTATGTCCACTATGTTCCTCTATTGTATGCTAGAAGATGCCATTGATATGACATAATGTGTCGTGAATGGCACATGATTCACACAACAAGATGAATTGAATTGTTTTGTGTGGTGGAGTAAATTACTGTTTAAGCATTCCTTTAGTGTATTTGTGTTTGTTATCCACCACAGCAGTGTGTGTGTGTGTGTGTGTGTGTGTGTGTGTGTGTGTGTGGGTACATGCGTGCGTGCGTGCGTGCGTGCGTGAGAGAGAGAGAGAGAGAGAGAGAGAGAGAGAGAAAAACCAGCAATTTCAGAGGGTGTTGTTCAAACACAGTGGAGTGGCCTCACCTACTGCATCACCAGCCTCAGAAGCTGCAGCTCTTAATCTCCAACTTGTCTAGCTTGTCTTGGTCTTTCTGTACGTCTGCTGCATGGGTGGAGGTTAATGGAACGCTGCGCATTAAAGCTGCTCTCTGTGGTTGTGTGTGAACAAGTTTTCGGGTGTTGTTATGAAAGTGGAAATTAAATGTGAAAAGGCCCTAAAGGCTGACAAAGGGAAAAAGTTAGCTTTATATCTGGCGACTGAATGAATCTGACTGTTGAGCTCCACAAACTTTCAGCTGTTTAAGTCTAATGTCATAATGCAAAATCAACTTTATGACATTAGAACAAGGAGTTAGAGTTAACTTCACAGCTGCCCCAAAGGCATATCAGCACTATGAGTGGACAAACAACTCAAAATAACAAAATCCACTTGTTTTAACGCTGGAAAACCTGCCATGTTGCATGGATTTGATCATGACGTCAAATTGTAACTGTATTAAAGTAATGTATGCAGTGATTATAAGTGATGATTATGCTACTGACAGCTACTTGGAGCAGGCATGTGAATGACAAGTTATTTATCCTCTCACAAAGCTGACATAACACTGAAGAAGCTGTTCAAAACCAACACGTGTCAAATTAACTCTAAAGGTGGTGACAGGACTGATGTTATATAAACACTGTATGAAGTTATGTGCCTGCTAATGGTGAATTAGTTCTTGTTCAGTCCTAACAGATTATCCTGAAACACTCGAGCTGTGGTTGCTAATGTTCTTGGCCCACAGCCTGGATGTTGTTGAACGCTTCGAGGAGTCAGCTGCTTTCCAATCTGGAGAGCCTGTTACACGAACTTCATCACGGGCCAATGATGCGGCGCACCACTCATCACATTGGCATGAGAATCTTTCCACACAAAAGGGGTGAAACCAAACCCAAGCGCGTCCTACCTGAAGTGTCCCACATGTTGAGCTCGATCCTCTGTTTGTCGATCTCGAAGCTGGCTGTGTAATTCTCGAACACAGTGGGAACATAATTCTGAAATGAGACATGTGGCTAAAATGAGATGAAAGCTCAGAGGGGTGTTGTGTACATTGTGAAATTCAATTTAGATCAATACATAGGTAAGGTAGACAAGAAAACATTTCATCATTATTCTCATCATTATTTCAGTCAGCTGTAGTAGAGATGATAGTGCACTCATGAACATCAGAGGCGTCAGACAGATGCGTGTGTGTGTGTGTGTGTGTGTGTGTGTGTGTGTGTGTGTGTGTGTGTGTGTGTGTGTGTGTGTGTGTGTGTAGATGAGGCCCAATACTGAGCTTTGACCTATTTCAAAATTCATAGATTTTGGTCAACAAGCCCTATCCTTCACGAGTTTCAGTTGAAAAATAAACTCTACAAGTACAGAGAGTATTTTAGTCTTTCTTCTACTTCCGGTTATTAAACAGTATTTTTGTTATTATTAATACAATATCTGCCAATTAATTATATTTCCCGTTGTTATTAATGGATTATCGTCAATATACTGTAAGCGTAGACAAAACCACAACACATATAGCTCATTGAACACTATATGTTAGCTGCAAAATATGTAAGGTTTAAGGGTAAAATCCTTTAGTGTACCTGATAACGTCCTTATTGTTGAGCCGTGAATATTTAAGATTAACTAGTCCAGCAGATTATTTTATCTTGATTAATATCACAGACATTTAGAGTTTTTAAGTCCCACGTGAAAATAATTTTACATTTAATTATTTGCATGTCTCACACAAATAGAGATTAAGCGTATTGATTAGAGGCAGTTGTGGTTGTTGCTTTGGTCAAACAGTAATTATTTAAAGACCTGTCATTGCACCGACTGACGGTAGGCTATACAGCCGCTGATGCGCGCGATGCGCAAAAGCGCACAGAGCCCAGATTTCTGTGGCAACTGGGCACTGAACGAAGCCTGAAAATGTCTTCATTTAGTGTGTTTTTATACATTATGGATTGCAAAGCTTAAGCAAAATTCTATTATAGAGAAAGACATTTAACCTGGCTGAAGAAATCATCTTTGGGCACCATTCCGGTCTAATTTCCAGGAAGTCAATAAGAAAGGAGCAAAACCACATTAGAATGAATAAATATGATTAACATATTGTGTGTCATCAGTCAGTTCCCACAATTTAGATGCTATTAGAAGGTTTTTAAGTTTTCCTGGAAATGTCCGGCTGGATAGATACGTTGTCGTGCCGTGTGGTTCCAGGGACTTCATTGTGTTTATCTTTATGAAATACTGTCACTTACCTCTGGGTACGAGTCTTTGGCGAAAACGTGAAGTAGAGCCGTCTTGCCACACTGCGTATCGCCAACCACAACAATCTTACAGCGAAGTAATCCCTTATTGATCTCCATAGTGCCCCGTGTATCACTGAGTGGTTCTGTTTCGCTGCCTACTTGTCATTTAGCTTCAAACTAGTTGAGTGTCGAAGAGCAGCTCTAAATGTTGATAGTAATTCCTCCCGAAGAAGAAGAAATCACCTGCGAGTATATACCGCACGTCTGAGATCCAAAAAACTTCAGCACCGCAGTCAGATGTAGTTTCAGTTACAAGCTCTGTGCGATGCTGCGCTCCTCTGCTCCACCGGTCAAGTGAGGCACACTGTCAACACCTGTCAAGGTGCGTCACTAAAAACGGTCTTCCTGTGAGATCTTTCAAAATAAAAGCCACAAAGTACGACTAATCTATACACTTCTCTATCTAGATGGATATAACATATTCGTGGGTTACATGGTAGACTAGAAGTAACATTTGAACACATAGCCCATTATGTGGTTGCCTGTTTGCGCCTAAAATAAGCAATAGTATGCTAGTACGTACGAGTGGTCTTGTGGCCATATAATCAAAACCACACAGTCAGAGTTAACGCCAAATTGTCCTTAAGAAAAAGACTAATATGCCCTCATGTCCTAATAACACTAGCTAGGTAGATAAGGCAGCGTAGTTCCTCACAGGGATGAATAATGTAACTGATTATTATATTTTCTGTGCTATTATTTTGAAGCCAAAATCCTTCGACTTCCGGTCTTCCCGTAGCTGCCTCTGGCTGTCTTTGTGTAGTCTCAACCAGTGACAGTCATCCATATCATTTGTCCAATTGTCCCCAACAGTAAATAGGCTATCACATATGACATGTGGCTGTTTTTCATAAACGTAACAGAGAGAATCTTATATTATTTTCAATAAGTCAACCCTTGTTGTGTTTTATCATTATCACAATAACCCAAGTTTCACACAGTAGGCTACAATCGTCTGATCATTTACTTAATACATACAATGACTTTCTCACACTTTGTTTTTCAAACTGTCATAGTCCCAGTAGCCTACAGTGCAGTTTTTTTTTTTTTTTTTATTCAGTTTTAAATCGAAGATAACTGGTTAGGGACCCATAGAAACCCGTATCCCGACCGTTATTTAACTTATTTAACTACATTATTCACTTTATTACAGGCTATTTGTCATTTACAATAAAATCAGTGAGCTGGCTCATAGACTGCAGACAGATAGCTGAAAAAAGTATTTTAGCTCCATCTCCTGGTCGAACGGAAGTAGTCTAGTCAAAGTATTTTCCATGGGCTACATAAATAGCTACAAGTTTTGTATGTGAAATCTTAATCTGCAAAGTAGGCTAACTAGTGACCTATTCAATGGAATTCCATTGCTAGGCAACAGCCTGGGTCCTTGTTAACTTCCTGTCAGCTGATTCATTCAGTCATTCACTGACACTAAAACCAAGGAACCTTAAATATAGGAAATAAACTGGGAAACATTTAGAATGTTTATGTTTACAACTGTGAAATTAGTTAGAGTAAAAGTAAAATATTCTAATTGTAGTGAAGTAGAAGTAGCCTATAACTAAAAAACTGTGATGTCTGTGTGTGTGTGTGTGTGTGTGTGTGTGTGTGTGTGTGTGTGTGTGTGTGTGTGTGTGTGTGTGTGTGTGTGTGTGTGTGCGTGCGCGCGTTCCTGTCCTATCTTTTGGGGCGACATTTGAAATAATACAGAGCATCTAAGGACACTTAAACGTTTCCCTCTGTGCGGAGTTAGTTACCACAGCTGTTTGTGTGATCTCAGGGACAGCTTCTTCTGAACTTGAACGGGTTGTAAGGAAGTGTTAAACTGCAACTTCTGACCCTACTTTTACTTAGCCTACTTCTGTCTCTTTATATTATAAAAGGAATTTCCTGCCCTTTAAAAACATCTCTATCTTTACCATCTCTATACTTCCTGTGTGACTGACTCAACGACTATAACAAGATGAGAAAGCAGCTCCAGTTGCAGGGTGCAGACTGTAAGTGTGGGAACAAAGATGTAGTAGGCCTGTATAGAACAACTTTATTAGACGTGTTTGGCTTGTGGCCTTCATCAGGGTCATGTTGGGTAACTGAAACAAATTGCCATTATTAAGGAGAGGACCGTAGCTTTAAATACTTAATTTGAGTGTATCCTAATAGCAATTCAACAGCTGTCCCCAGTATTTTAAAAACAAGTTTACAGGTTGTAATGACATCAGAATTGTATTGATCTATTTTATTAGAATAATGGATTTATAGAAGTTTGTGACGCTCATTCTAAAATAAAAGTCTTAATTTCTCATCAATAACTAGGCTAATGCATGTCACAAACTTGCAAGGGGGGGGGGGGAGGGAGGGAGACAACTCGGATTGGGTCCCATATTTGCACAATCTAAAACTAAAAGCACATTTTTAATGCAACAAAGTGGTGACTTCTTTAGATGGTCACGAACTGGAGACAATATTTTATGTAGCCTATGCACCAGATAGTCATAACATTATTTAACTCCTTCATGTGTTTTCTCCAGCTGTGACCTCAAACAATCCCATTTATTCCTCCCAGACTCCCGTGTCCGGGGTTTGACGCTCTCCGCAGCTCTCTGGCTCGCATCTATGAGCTTTTTGCCAACAACACAGATCCGTCACTTTTTAAGATGCGTCAAGCCAGCCACAAACAGGTAGAAAAACATCGGAAGTTACACGATTTGGCATTAAAATTAAACACTTTTAAAAGTCTTTATTTATAAATTAGAATCAATATCCACAATATATATTGAGTAGCCTACATATATATTTAGGACATAAAGAGCGTATAATTCTCCACTGAGCAAGTTTAATGTAAATTAGCAGAGTAAGCGATAGCCTATCGAAATGTGATAAACTTTTCAACTCTGCATAACCATCAGTCTAGATATATCTAGATGGGTTATGCAGAGTTGAAAAGCGTGACCTCTGCTATGTCGATTTCAGATAAAAAAAATAATTTATTAATCTCCATTACATGCATGCTTTAATATTTAGGTTAACATTGGTAATGTGTAATAACATCGCACCCATACAGAGACGAGGTGTAATTTATAACCTTATCTTGCATTTTATGCACTTTTTCTGTTGAAACACACCTTTACAGAAATGTGCTATACATAGGATTTATTATTATTTTATTATGAAGCTATTGAAAAGCTAATAGCCTAGATGTCCTTGATCAGGGTGACCTAATGGCATTGCTAGAGATGATTTTAATAGATTGAAAAAAAGTGTGAAATAAACTATAACCTACTAATGTTTTATATGCCTATCATGTCTCCTTAATCTCCTAAATACATGCTTTATGTTTTTTAAACTATACTAGACAAATTCATTGCTTTTGAGTCACCGGAAGTTATTTTATTGTGAAAATCCAAACCGGAATGAATGTTTTACACGTGTCTGTTTTGACGTCTGTCACTTGTTGAACGCAGCGCCCGCACAGGAAACCCCGCAGCAATAATCTCATTTTACTGCCTTCAGCGACCTGTTTTATGTCCGTTTTCACCAGAAATATTTGCATTCAACAGGACTGTTTCATTTTCCTTGAGTGTTACATTTTTTTTAAAGAAACGCCCAGATAGGCTGAAGTTGAACTATTGCTGGAAACCTAGAAGGGCACTCCTAAGTGGTTATCATGTCTGGCGAAGAGGCTCCAACTCCGCAGCAACAACCTGAGCAGGAGAAGAAGCTCGACGGACCTACGCCGGCTGGCTCAGAAGCACCGCAGGAGTCGGGGAGCAGCCCTGCGGCCGAGGAGAAGCCTCTCTCCTTCAGGTCTCTGGTCCTGACGGGTTACGGGGGCTATGATAAAGTCAAGCTGCAGGTGAAGACGCAGAAGCAGCCGCAGCTGGAGGCAGGAGAGGTCCTGGTGCGCGTCAAGGCGTGCGGGCTAAACTTCGCCGAGCTGCTGGGCAGACAGGGGCTGTACGAGCTGCTGCCAGCCCCGCCTGTCGTCATGGGAATGGAGGGCTCCGGGGTGATTGAAGCAGTCGGGGAGGATGTGAAGGACAGGAAGGTGAGTAAACTAAAGGCCCACAAAATGCCACTATAAGCCCATGGACAAAGTCCAGTCATGTGGCATGGAGCTGCTGAGGATGTAGCTTTGATTTAATCCGGAGTTTACTGAAGTGTTTCTGGAATAAGTGTTTCTGGGCTGGACACCTGCATCCTATTGGCTCTCAGTGGCACATGGGTTGTCACTGGCGCCCAAACAAGCTAGTAATATTTTCCAAACACTAAACCAGATTTTTTTTTTTTTTTTCTCTTGAGTTCCCCGTCATTGTCTTGTGAAAGCATTAGAGAAATGAAGAAAACCTGTTAACTGTCGGCCTTTTGATGGCAGAAAACTGCAAACGACAGCCATTTCCGTCACTGTTTATTTGAAGAAAAGTCTATTCATAAGATCCTCTCATTTCTTAGAGGGTCATAGTGAAAAACAGTTTAGATGTAATGTTATGCTTTGACTCAAAAAATGCCCAAATTATTCAGATGGCTGCATTTTCAATTTCCTAAAGCCCAAGCTGATACTGAACAGTCCAAAAAAACAACAACCAAATATTCAAAATTTCAATGATATAAAACACAGGAAAGAAGATAATACTGACAGATTGACTGATTGATAGACTGGAACAAATAAACATTTGTCCATTGATTGACTATTAAAATAGTTGCTGAATCAATATCTGTCAATCAATCAATTATTTAATCGATTGTTTCAGCTAGATATCTAACAATGTCATCTATTTGTACAAACAGACTTTTTCATGCTTTAAAACATCTCTGTGCAAGAGGTTGTGCATGCAGAGTAAAAAGCAGAACCCCATGATAAATAACCTCCATCAGTCTAATCCGTTTATGTAATGTGGTCTATTCATTGCTGCAAAATGTAACATTCTGGCATTATGAATAGTTAGTGTTTGATTTACAGCGTGTACTTGAAGTGTGTTAACATTCTCCTCCCCGGCACCTTGAGAACATTTTGAAGAAGTTTTTGATTTATCGAGTCTGGAGGAAAAAGTGCAAATATGCTATGTGTCTGTACCTCCTTTAAATCCAGTCACTGGTCTGTATGAACTGTATGAAGCATACAGGCACATTTTCCTGAGATACTGCAAAGCTCATCCCAGGGCATCCAGAGGCCGCTGGTTATGTGTACTGTGTTTTTTATGTGTTTGTTTTTTTACAATATATGGAGGATGAAGCCATAGTGACTCATTGCAAGCATGACTTCATGTCACAGGCGTTTGCAAAAAAAACTCCATCTGAATAAGTTGAACCATGATCTGCTCTTCTTGCCAGTGTTTTAAGTGAAGCATTCAGGGAGCTTTGCACAGTTAATAATTACAGTTAATCATCGTTCCCCAACGCCTCACATACTGACTCTTTGTCAAGGCCCTCTGCGTCAGATACCGATGCACAAGGCACTCGCATGCATTACGTGCACGTGCGGCTGGACAAGCTATTAAACAAAGAACAGAGAAGCTCTGTTTAAAACACACACACACACAGAGGGAGTGTGATTTCATTCTCTGTTCAGGATGCCATTACTTTATAAGTTTTCTAGGCTATTATTAAGTTTTAACATGTGCGTTTTGTAATACCGAATCTCCTCCCTGTCCCTCTGTGTCAGTATGGAATTTCCCACTCCTCTCATTCCTCCCTTCATCCTTCTCTCTATTTTGAAGAGCAATAATCCTATAAGGGGAGGGGTATGTTCACAAAACCTCCTTTCGGAAGGAAGCAGCAAAACACAAGACCCCACAAAACACCACATGAAATAGTCACGCTCAGGTTAAGATTCGCGATTGTTGGTTAGTTTGGTGTAAGAATCTGTGTGGGACTGCAGTCGGGGATACATTAGGCTCACAGAGCAGCAGACAATTACATTAAGGGAAGACAAAGTGTTTACAGAGAGAGGGTGATCCTGTTTTACTCTGGCAAGATGGAGCCAGGCTTGAGCAGCAAGGCCTCTCCAGATGAGGACAGTGGGGTGTGGCTGGTTCATAAGACGCAGGGACAGCAGACAGAGCAGATGTGTGATGTAGGATCGCATCACAGCATTACCTCGTCACAGATGTCTCTAGATAAAAAGTGTTGGCGTTCAAAGATTATACCTTATAACTTGATTGATATTTTGGAAGACTGAGCAGTAATTTCTGTGTTCAACCATTCCTACCGGTCGCTTTGAAATAAATGCACCATCTGTTCTGCCAATAAAGTCTTTAATCAAGTTAATGTTGTGTGATGAGAGGATGTATAGCAATGTGTTCTGTACTTAGCTCAGTACATTATTTTGTCAGTTCAGAGCAGGTGCCTTTGATGTTTTATTATGAATGCGTTATGAATAATGTATATTTGATTATTGTAAAACAAAAAAATAATTAATTTAATGTTTTCCTTTGTCTGCTATTAAGAAGTCTTACATCTGTTGAATCAATTGCATCAAAGAGACAGCAAGAAGTAACATTTGTCACACCGTGTTTATATTTCAATGCACTGATATAAACAGCAGGAACAGTGTCTCACTTAAAAACATTTTATAGTCCCTGATTTAAATAAACAGCAGGTTTCCACACAAACTTTACTGTCCTACTTCAAACATCACTTCACTTACCTCAGTTTTTGCCTACGTTCCCGGAACTGAGCTCAGCCTTTTTCAAATTGTCAATCATGCATTTTTTTGAGGTCACCCAGCGGGTGTTTGAAAACATTTCATAAGACCAGAGGTTGAGAAATTTTGTCAACCCCAAAAAGGAGCATCTGAGTCATCTGAGATGGAAGTTAAAGCTGGAAGTAAGAACTGTTAGTTATCTCACTACAACAGACACATACAAAATGTGTTTGTATGTTTTTAATGTGTGTATGTGTTGTGTGTGTCTGTGTGTGTCTCATCTGTCTATTCTTGTGATGTTTGTGTGCAACAGGAAGGGGGTGTGGCTCAGAGCTCTTGGGGCTGTTTTAACAGGAAGCTGTGCAGCGTTGACAAACAGACTTCTTTCCTGAGCCTTTCACTGTCAAGTTTCACAGAACCAGTGATACTTTTACAATAGCATGGAGGAAAGCAGGAACAACATTTCCCACAAGCCCCCTTGTCTGAACTCATTTGAACAGAAATAGTTCAGGTACATATGCAGCCGGTTTTATGTAATCTTGTTTAAAGTACATGCAGCATGTTTTAAGCTGGCTGTGAGGTCTCAAGGCCAATTTTCTGGACTCCTATAAAAAGAATGATGTAGAGAGAAAAAAAAAAAAAGCCAAACAGACTGAACACATTTAGCGGTACACTTAGCTGAGCAGAACTGTAACGACCAGTCAATCAAGGACAAACAAGGAAAATGTATTTGACTATTTTGATAATTGTTTTAGTAGTTTTTCAAGCAAAAATACAAAACATTTACTGGTTCCAGCTTCTCACATGTGAGGTTTTGCTGATTTTTTTTTTTTTTTTTTTTTTTGCATCATATATTGTATGTGCCTAGACTGGGTAAACCCAGCCCGATCTGCTTGCGATTTGATTTTGCCCTGCAGCTCAGGCTGGAAGCCTGTACGTTTATCTATCCTGCTTCCGTTACAAATTTGCGGGAACCAATCACAAACTGGCTTATCCACCTGGCGTGCTATTGGCAGGTTTAACACGATGACGAGAGAGAAGCGACCAAGCAGCTTTCTGTTTACATTCCATTCCATTGATGCCGCTGTTGCTGCTACGTCACCCGGATCATTGGTCTGATTGGTTGAAGGACTATCCAAATGCTTACAGAGTCATTTGAACTATGCCCGATGATCACGCCTCTTGTGCAGTAGAAAATGCAGAGCAGACTCCCCAGATGTTCAATCTTAAAAGATTGAGCTTGGTCTCTTGATAGCCAGACTAGTATGTGCCAGTAAATTAGCCCAATCACCATCACTTGAAAATTTGAATGGCCATTTTTCACTATTTTATATGCTAAACAATAAATCGGTCAAGAAATTTGACAGATTGATGAAATGATGAAAATAATTATTGATTGCAGATATGGTTCCAGTAGTTTAAATGTAATCCTAAAGAACCCGTTAAACATTTCAAGGAATTTGAGTTGAGTTACTTCCTTTGTAAGAATATGTATGTTGACAGAGCACTGCAGTAGTGTAATAACTTGCCCTCATGCCATTCAACTTTAAAGATGCATCAGATGATTTCCTGCCTGCTTGACCTCAATTTTCTATTTGACTGTAGCACTGACAAGTGCAAAGGGGTGGTGACCCAAGAGATTGACTTATGGAAGAGGCAGTTACTTCTCATGTTCACACATCTGTCTTGTGGCCTTAAAGAGTCAGGACTAGGGTTGCAAAATTCTAGGAATAGTCAAGGTGGAAACTTTGGTACTTTTGAAAATTCGAGGTAACGATGCAGGTTGTGTGCAAATTTAGGGATTAAGGTCAACAACTAATTCGTAAAATGTTTTACAATAAAAAATGAATGGAAATAGATCTATTAAAACTGCTCAATTAGCATGCTCAATCAAGCTACATTGATTTTTGATGTGTATTTCCTCCCCAAGTAATTATTATATTATTCTGAAAAGGTCTGATTTTCACATTGAAATTTGCAAACATTCACAAGCTTCACTTCCCTTGGCAGTTTTCCGACCCTTTCCAACCCTAGTCATATCACACACACCATCACCACGGCAATTGCCTCAGTGTAACTTTCTCTCCTCCCTCCCTCTCTTCCTCTCTCTTTCCCTCAGGTGGGGGACCGAGTCATTGTGTTGAAACGCAGTGGAATGTGGCAGGAAGTGGTTGTTGTGTCCGCCAACCTCACCTTTCCCATGCCCGAGCAGATGAGCTTTGAGGAAGGTGCTGCGATCCCCATTAACTACCTAACTGCCTACATGATGCTGTTTGAGATGGCCAATGTGAGGCCAGGCAAGAGTGTTCTCATCCACATGGCAGCAGGTAAGACACACAGTGAATACTGAAAACCCAAAGCAGTGAGTGTATTCTGCACGTGGCATCATTTCCCCAGTTTAGCCCAAATAAAATCAGTGGTGTCTGAAATACTGATAAGCAACACATAATGAAGAACTCTTTTTTTTTTTTTTTAATTTAAATTTTTTTTCTTGAATTGATCAGTCACTTGAAAATATGACACTATAATAATGAAGATACAGTACAAGCCAAAAGTTTGGACACACCTTCTTATTCAATGCGTTTCCTTTATTTTCATGACTATTTACATTGTAGAGTCTCACTGAAGGCATCAAAACTATGAATGAACACATGGGGAATTATGTACTTAACAAAAAAGTGTGAAATAACTGAAAACATGTCTTATATTGTAGTTTCTTCAAAGTAGCCACCCTTTGCTCTGATTACTGCTTTGCACACTCTTGGCATTCTCTTGATGAGCTTCAAGAGGTAGTCACCTGAAATGGTTTTCCAACAGTCTTGAAGGAGTTCCCAGAGATGCTCAGCACTTGTTGGCCCTTTTGCCTTCACTCTGCGGTCCAGCTCACCCCAAACCATCTCGATTGGGTTCAGGTCCGGTGACTGTGGAGGCCAGGTCATCTGGCGCAGCACTCCATCACTCTCCTTCTTGGTCAAATAGCCCTTACACAGTCTGGAGGTGTGTTTGGGGTCATTGTCCTGTTGAAAAATACATGATGGTCCAACTAAACGCAAACAGGATGGGATGGCATGTCGCTGCAGGATGCTATGGTAGCCATGCTGGTTCAATATGCCTTCAATTTTGAATAAATCTCCAACAGTGTCACCAGCAAAGCACCCCCACACCATCACACCTCCTCCTCCATGCTTTACGGTGGGAACCAGGCATGTAGTATCCATCCGTTCACCTTTTCTGCGTCGCACAAAGACACGGCGGTTGGAACAAAAGATCTCAAATTTGGACTCATCAGACCAAAGCACAGATTTCCACTGGTCTAATGTCCATTCCTTGTGTTTCTTGGCCCAAAAAAATCTCTTCTGCTTGTTGCCTCTCCTTAGCAGTGGTTTCTTAGCAGCTTGACCATGAAGGCCTGATTCGCGCAGTCTCCTCTTAACCGTTGTTCTAGAGATGTGTCTGCTGCTAGAACTCTGTGTGGCATTCATCTGGTCTCCAATCTGAGCTGCTGTTAACTTGCGATTTCTGAGGCTGGTGACTCAGATGAACTTATCCTCAGCAGCAGAGGTGACTCTTGGTCTTCCTTTCCTGAGGCGGTCCTCATGTGAGCCAGTTTCGTTGTAGCACTTGATGGTTTTTGCGACTGCACTTGGGGACACATTCAAAGTTTTCGCAATTTTCCGGACTGACTGACCTTCATTTGTTAAAGTAATGATGGCCACTCGTTTCTCTTTACTTAGCTGATTGGTTCTTGCCATAATATGAATTCTAACAGTTGTCCAATAGGGCTGTCGGCTGTGTATCAGCCTGACTTCTGCACAACACAACTGATGGTCCCAACCCCATTAATAAGGGAAATAATTCCACTAATTAACCCTTACAAGGCACACCTGTGAAGTAAAAACCATTTCAGGTGACTACCTCATGAAGCTCATTTGGAGAACACCAAGGGTTTGCAGCGCTATCAAAAAAGCAAAGGGTGGTTACTTTGAGGAATCTAAAATATAAGACATGTTTTCAGTTATTTCACACTTTTTTGTTAAGTACATAATTCCATATGTGTTCATTCATAGTTTTGATGCCTTCAGTGAGAAATTACAATGTAAATAGTCATGAAAATAAAGAACGCATTGAATGAGGTGTGTCCAAACTTTTGGCCTGTACATCATTCCTGCAAGTTATGATAACGTCTGCCTTCTTCTCTCTGTTTGATTTAGAATTTGTGCCATTTAGACAACAATTTTGATTATTGAATCATCATTTAAGTTATTTATTTTCAAAAAGGCAAACAAAACAACTGCTGGTTACACATGTGAACAGTTGCAACAGTTCTTTCTGTTCATATCTTTGTAAATGTAATATCTTTTGACTTTTGACTTTGATTTTTGTCTCCCTGGGTTCTTTAAAGTTGTTGAAATCCGTTTGTCAGTATTTCTGACATTTAAAAAAACAATACGCTGAATTGAATTGAAAAAGATAACAGTATAAACATTATACATGACAAATGAACCTAGATTGTGATTACAGCCACGATTGATCTCCTCAAACTAAATCAGTTGTTTCCATTATATTGTACGGTTGGACAGACAGTCTCCCCTATGATTTAATTGTGACGTATAACTAACATGTTCCCTCCGTCTCCGTGTGTGTGTGTGTGTGTGTGTGTGTGTGTGCGTGTACAGCGTATTCATAAAATGGAAAACAGGATCATTATCAGGCATGGTTGCTTTGGCAACTCCTGACATTTGCTATAGTGTTCATTTAAACACAGTAGGATGGAAACAATTGATATTCATCTTTAAACAATGAACTTTAACCTCAGCTTTTGCTCGGAAGAAATATATAAATTTAGGTATACAATGAATGGGAAATTATGGGAGCTTTTATAGTGGGATTGTTTTATCAACTGCTGTTTTTAAAATTTCAGCCAATTAGACATTTTATTTACTTTCAAAAATCACAGCAGTTCTCGGATAACACGTTCTTATTTTAGTTATAATTCCAGATTGATCGTGCGTTACCTGTGCCTTATTGTGCATATACCACAAATATGTTATGTGGTATGTTAAGCTGAGAGGTACAGACACACACTCAGATGTTCTCTTAAGGGTGGTCCTCTCATGAAACCTTTCAGATGGGCTGTTAAACATCTTCAGAACAACACAGTGTGCCCTTCAGTTGTTTAAAGTTATTGATGGTAATTATGAGCGTATTATGTAATATCGGACTGCTGGGAATTTTGACACAGTGTATATCCAAAATTGTGAATGAGAGATAAATATTTCAAATTGCTTTGCTGCTTTGGAGTCACTAGTTGCAAACAATAAGCATTATTTCTCAGCACATAAAATTAACATCCAATGTTAGTGGGTAAAAGAATGATTTTTCTTTTTTTTTTATAAACTCAATTGACTCCTTTGCCTTTTTACCAAGTCACGAGTCTTTATGCTATTTTTGTCATCTTTGTTAGAAGTTATTTATTATATGTTTAAAAGATGTTAATGCTGTAGTAACTCAGATAGGTCAGTGTTTATCAACCACTCTTGAGTCCCAAGTACACAGGTCAGTTAATATCAGCATCCACCATCATGGTCCAGTGCTTCCCCCCTCTCCTCTATCTCTCAATGGCCAAGTTTCAGTGTTGCATGTGTGGGTGTCTGTCAGCTGACCTGTATGAATGGCCACTACTGCGACTGGAGTTATTAGCAATGAATCTGACCATAATCCTAGTTTTGAATGACTGAGCCATACAACACAGTCTTGTGAGGTATTACGTATTTGTGAAAAAGGCACTTGAAGCCAGTGTAGTTTCATTGAATATTTCAGAGAGGGGTCACACTGAGGTTTCTGTCTGCACATCTATAGGTGGTGTTGGTTTTGCTGTTACCCAGCTGTGTCAGACTGTGCCAGATGTGACGGTTTTTGGCACGGCATCAGCCCCCAAACATGAGACCATTGCTCAAGGCGGAGTAACTCACCCCATCGACTATCGCACCAAAGACTATGTGGAGGAAATCCGTAAAATCAGCCCGAAAGGTGAGAAAACACAGAAATGCACATAGTGTTTAAGCACATAATCCATAAATCCTTACCTGCCTTGCCTGGCCAGTCATATTTTTATATTTAATGTTAACACAATGTCAGTGTCTTTTGTTTGTTGATATAGAGACATAGAATGTTCCTCATCTTTATATTTTCTTTCCATCAATTTCTTTTTTTTCTTTTTTTTATTCTGTCTCTCTGCAGGAGTGGACATCGTCCTCGACCCACTTGGTGGTTCAGACACCCAGAAAGGCTTTAGTTTGTTGAAACCTTTGGGCATGCTTATAGTCTTTGGTAAGACATCTGGATTTGTTAGGTCTCCCTTATTGTATTTGTATTTATGCCTTATTTTACCTGCTTAAATGTTGATGCTTTTATGCTGTTTAGCATAATTTTAATCCAAAAATGAATAGACCTCAATGGTAGCTAACAGAGCTGAAAAGTACCTTAAGTACATTTACTGAAGTACTATACTTTAGTACAGTTTGTGGTACTTTACCTGGGTATTTCCATTTAATGCTACTGTACTCCACTACAATTCAGAAGGAAATATTGTGCTTTTATCTGACAGCTTAAGGTGCTAGTTACTTTGAAGACACCCTAATAAATAAGTATATAGTACATACTGTATACTATTGCTCAACAAAACAAAATCCAAGGACAAGATTCATCTCAGGTGCCAAAAATGAATTGGGACACAGTTTAATTAAATACTTTTTTTCATTATGTCTTATGTTCTACAAGATACAGTAGCTATAAATAGCTATAAATGAATCTCCTTGTGGTTTTTAATGTATTCTGTTCTATTGTGCGTCCTTCTAGGTGCAGCCAATTGTGTGACAGGGCAGAAAAAGAACCTGTTGGCCATGGCAAAGACCTGGTACAACCAGCTCTCTCTAACCACGCTCAAACTGATGCAGTCCAACAAGGCAGTCTGCGGCTTCCACCTGGGCTACATCACTGATCAGCTCATCAGCAAGACTATGTTCAAGCTGCTGGAGCTCTATGGGCAGGGAAAGATCAAGCCCCGCATTGACTCATGCTATCACTTTGAGGAGGTTGGTTTAATCATGTTTTAAATCTAAAATGTGAAAGAGGTACTACTTTGAAGCAAGCATGATAGGACCCTTTGGGCTGAGGTGAAACAGTATCTATCTTCTTATTGGAGGGAAAACTTTATAAAGATATCTTTGAAAAAGAAAAGAAATTCAATGATAGTCCTTGTCTTTCAGACATATTGAGAAATACACTTCTTGCTGAGGGTTAGATGAGAAGATCAATACCACTCATAGAAATGAGAGTGATATTAATCTTCTCATCTAAGCCTAGGCAAATTAGCATATTTCCCAATATGTCGAACAATTTCCTAAATGTTTGAATACAAAAGAAGTACTTAACGTTTTCTCAGCTGCACACTCACAGTATACATGGTAAAGTATGCTATACTCCACACAGGAGGAGCTCCACTGAAGCTTATTCTGCATCACAACCTTCTGGTGTTTTCCTCTTTTGCATCCCCTTAGTGCCCCCATCAGATGAGTCAGTACTTAGGGGCTGTTGCTAGGTGACGGGTCTACTGTATATTGTTGCCGTGGCATCCACTACTTACGAGGATAGCTCTGTGTTTCAAGTTGCTCTGGCTTGCCTCGAGGATAGACAGCAGTGTGATGACCGACTATCCTGGCATTGTGTTTGCAAGCAACAGTTGAGGCAGGAAATATGGCAGAGATACTATGACCGTAGATAGAGCCATTGTGTTCATTAATCTTCCTCCTCGTTTTGGCTGATGGGTCATTATTGGTCAAATATTCTGGTCAAAAAGTTTTTTTTTTTTTTTTTTTTATATATAGATTTTATTTATTTAAAATGTATGATACATTAAATCCAAAGGATAACATACATTTCCAACATGATGCTAAAAATCAATACTGTTAAAAAATGCATAAGCTAAAATTAAGCAATAACAATGTTTTAAGCATAAATTACATCAGTACAAACTAACCCAAACACATCCGTTTTGCTCCTCGGTCTTCTCTCAGGTGACTGATGCCTTCAGGCGCATGCACGAACGCCAAAACATCGGAAAAGTCATCCTTCTTCCTGAAGCAAAGAAGGAGGAAGAGAAGCCAAAGTCCAGCCCTGAGCTGGTAGAAAATGTGGATAAAACTGAAGCCGCCGTTAACGTCAAGGAAGAAGAGACCACAGAGGAAGTTAAAGCCGAAGATTGAGTAAGAGTGTTTATTTGAATGATGTTTTTAAGCACTTCCTGAATGAGTTCCCTATTGTTAATTTGTCAAAAAGATAAGAAAAGCGAGATGCCATGAATTCTTTGACGTTTTTTTCAAATGTTTATGAAGATTTTGTCGTGCAATATGTCTATATTGTAGTGTCTATGTTGGGAATACTTGTGTTTAAATAAGAATTAACTGTATTATTATATATTGTACGTTACGTGAGGAATAATGCCTTCTCATTACAGATGGCTGTTAAAAAATGACAAAATGAAGGCGTGTGGCTTCAAAATTTTTGCTCCCTGTGACAACCGCTCTAAAATAAATATTTGCAATGACAACAAACAAAGGCCGGTATGTATAAAACTTGGTCCCAAAAATATACATGATTAATATGGGACCTGATGCAAGGCACTTATTCTTAAAGGGTAACTACCATTTTTTCAACCTGGACCCTATTTTCCTATGTTTTTGTGTCTAAGTGATGGATGGGAACAACAATCTTTGACATTGGTCCAGTATTAAGCAAGATCGCTGCAGTCGGCAGCGGCGGAACAAGCTACAATGTAAGTTGATAGGGCAATTGTCCAGCTTGGATTTACCTTCACAAAAGTGCTTGTTTTGCAGATTACTATTCTGTGACAACATTATGGAACAGATCCCTTCAGAGGTATACCTTTAAAACCTCTTTGAGACCTTTCTGTTTAACCAGAAGCAGCTCTGAGGTCACTAGCGCTAAACCCACGAGACTCCATTTAAAAAAGCAATACTTTTAGCGTGTATAGAGCCAATCTATTTTCACATGTAAATCGGTAAACTATGTGTTTATTTCAACCCAAACTAGAGTTGTGATGCTTGGAAAAGTGGAAAGACAACCCAAAACGGCTTTTCATAGTTTTGTTTTGTTTCGGTTCACTTTGACTGAAGTGTATTTTACAATGCTAAAATTACTTTTTATTTACATGGAGTCTGGTGGGTTTTTGCGGATGTTTTTATGTTTATAAAAAAAAGGATCTTACTCTTTAACAGAAAGGTCGACCTTAGAAATCATTTCCATAATTTTATCAGACATTGTCAATATTAATCTGAGTTTGTCAGCAGCAAAACGAGCATTTTTGTGAAGGCAAATCCAAGCTGGACATTTGCCCTATCAACTTACATTGTAGCTTGTTTTGCCGCTGCCGACTGCAGCGTTCTTGCTGTCAGGAGAACTTTTGACCTATATTTGTAAAACAAAAAAGTGTGTTCATACATACCGGCCCTGTTCTGTATACAAAGTTAAAGATTTATCTCCATACTTACCCGAAATATATTTCCTGAACTTTGTGTTTTTTTCTTTAATCAGCGTGATTCATTTGATGAAGTAATGACTAACTGTAATCAAGTTTACCAACCCAAGCTTTATCAGTAAATATTAGTGTGAGACTTGTTATATAGTAGTGGCATAGCGGTGATCGTTCTGGTTTCATGGGTTGTGATGCACTACTCCTATTACTCTTCCTCGTTAATGAATGTTGTTGGACAATAGTCTCTCTTTGGAAAGCCCAGGTCAGTATTGTTTTCTAGTTTGAATTGTAATCTTTTGTCTCGAATATTTGTGCCAAGTTTAAAGCCAGCTTTCATCATTGCCGTCAAGCCAACTGTGAATAACAATTGTGGGACTTCCCTGCCTTGGCATTTGTTGCCCGTGGGTTTCCAAACAATGTCAAGCTGAACTTGAGCTAAAACTGTTTGGCAAGCCATGTGAAGGCAGGCTTTCTTGCCTTGATTGATTAAGCTGCTTTCTTAAATCCTACATTGCCTCTTTGAAATAAAAAATTAGTGCCATGTTTACTGAAATACATAAATATATATATAGAAGTTGGTTGAAAAGAAAAACTGAGGTGATGCTTTGCTTTTATGTACTTTGTTTCTGTACTCAATACATATTCAGTATAGTGATGGATTATTAAGCTTCTATTTTCTTCACAGTAATCATTTTTATGATTTTCTTTTTAATGTTTCTTTGAATGGATGACCTTAAATAGTGGGCTCAGTATGTTTTGTCCAGCTGGGGGTCTAATTCATTGCTGTGACGCAGAAGACTCTACTGAAGCACACAGTTTTCCCTCCATTCACACCACAGCAGCTCCTAACATTGCTCTCCCCTCCCTCTCATTCCTTTATTCTGTTTCACTCTGGACCTGCGCTCTCTTTCCCAAAGTTTCACAGATAATTATTTATTATTTACATTTGTGACATTTTTTTTTTCTTTTAGCCACTTGGACACTATTGTTAAGTTTGGCCAGATTTCCATCTAGTATGAAGTAAGATCTGATGTGGATTTTAAAAGGGAACTGGAGTTGGCTCATTGTGATTATTTGATGTTCATCTTGTTACAAAAATCCCAGTGTGTAAGATTTTTTTATTCTTTCAAACTTTATTTTGGGGTGTTGCTGCTCTACTTATTTGGGAACCCACAAGTCTTTTGTTTGCCCGTGTTGTAGAGTAAAATGCCAGAATTTGTAGAGTGAGACCCTGCAGCTCTTATAATACATCCCCTCTTTGTTGCATGTGCGCTGAAGAGTCAAACGTCTCCTTCTCTCTCTCTCTCTCTCTCTCTCTCTCTCTCTCTCTCTCTCTCTCTCTCTCTCTCTCTCTCTCTCTCTCTCTCTCTCTCTCTCTCTCTCTCTCTCTCTCTCATGAGCTCTGATTGGCCAGAGTCTCCAGTAATGGCTAGATGATCTGAAGCAAACAGAGCCAAAAGGAGGTGCAGAAGTTTATCTCTCAGACCACTTGAATTACAATATGCTTAAAGATTATTATGGAATTTTGCCCAACAACAGCAAAACTGAAGTGCCTACCACAGCTTAGATAAAGAATAAAAAACACAGCTAAACATAAGATTTGACCCATTTAACATGATTGCGGTGAAAGCTAGGAAATATAGCTACAAAACTACATTGTGCCTTTGTGCCTGAATGTAATCCTCAAAAGTGGTTGTCTAAAATGTGAGAAAAGAGTCATGTTTCCCATAATTTGACAACAATATGCATAAACTGATACAGTATTCACTCATGCAGCAAGGGACATCTAGTGGTGCAATTGTGCCTTTAAATAAGTAATTAAAATACTCTCCACACTGTTGCCTGTGAATAAAATTAACCATGTAAAATGTAAAACATCCTAAATTCAATTGATCCTCCTCAGTTCAACAAATATTTTATACTTTGAAATAAGACATCACATTGGTTCAGTTATAAAATTCTAAAACATTGTTATAGCTCATAAAAAAATGTATAATAACCCATTATAATAGCCAACCATTCAAAGATTCTAGCACGCTTTATCACTTATTCAAACATCTGCAAAAAATATTATTATAAATATGATTGTAATAATTCTGTGAGCCTATTAATCTCTCTGTCGTTATCCATGTTGAGCTCCAAACCATTTTTATCTCGGTAAGTAAAAGATTTGATGTGTTACTGCATTTATGATGGTGATCAAACAACGCTACCTTTTTTAATTTTTATACACACTTTATGCACACTTGCCTTCTGTGTTAAATGGCACTAACCTGTCTGTATTATTAATTATTAAAGTGTTATCACATTATGTTCTTCTAAGCTTGTGAATTACTCAATTGATTCTGTAACGGTCAAAAGGGCATTAAGTTGACCCCTATGATTGGGTACCAAGTGAAACCAAGAAAACAAGCAAAGATGTGATCGTAGCATAGTTTATCAAATGCCCTACAACGAAAAAGAACCAATTTGTATTTGGTTGACTAATATTCTTAGACATACATGGCAACCAGCAGGGGTCCTCACCTGGTCACTTTTGTACGTGCACTCACAGCTTTTCTTCAGCTGGAGCATCTCTGATTAAGATTCTTGTTCTGTCCAAGAAACCAGAACTTGACCATGGAAGACTAGAGCCCTGTTCTTCAAATGTGGTTTAGCTAATCCAGGCAAACATGCTGTTATCAGGCTTAAATTATCCTGTGAATTCCCATACAACTAATTTGACTCTTTGAGCACAGTTTGAGGACTGATTTGTTAATCTTGAAAGTTATCTTGAAATTAAGTACTTTTCGGTACTTTTGGGCTGAGCATGCTAGTGTTTATATTATTAAAAAAACTCAGAAATCCAGATATTCAGTGTTTATCACTAAGTTTTACTCTTAGCATTTTTTTAAACAGAAAAACACCTTTTTGTTGTTATAGGTGTCATTTCGGGTTGTTGTTCTGCATTGAATCATACTGACGTAGTACAGGAAAGAGACTCTTTTTACCAAAGCCAGCAACAAAATTTACTTCTGTGAAACTTAACTAAAAAATATTTTTCTCAGATAGCCTACATAATCATGAAAATAAGATGCAAAGGTCAAAAGTACATGTGCCAAACACTAAAGAGTACACATGTGAAGTACAGATGACTCAAACATCAGATTAGGTGTACAACTCAACAGGGGCGGTGCGACGGTCAAGGGAGAGTCGGGGCTCAGCCACAAAATCTTTGACTGAGTCAGGAGTCACACATCGATCCATAAATATTGAAATGTAAGTAAGTGCTATATGAATAAATTATTATTATTATTATTACAACTTCAAACACACTGTTAACTGACAAAAACAGCACTTGTCTCCTTTAACATACACTGCAAATGATCACAGTATTGGTAATGAATCATGAAGGATACTAAACACAACATATTAACTACAGTATGTTCACAAAGGGTGGAGAGACTGAGTTGTTCTGACACATTGATAACCGCATGCTTATTTTCCCCTTTTTCTTTCAGCAGAGAATGTAACTATATGTTTATCTTGTTCTTACCTCAGCTTGTCCAGCCCTTTGTACAGCAGATACTAAGAATAAGTCCTTTGTTTTACCCTCAGCTGTGTGCAGAGGATGACAGTCTTATACACGTATAGCTGCTGCTGCTGACTCCAGCCGAAATGCCTTCATTTAGTTACAACTTGTGTTTTTCAGAACTACAACACACCTTTCTGCCACAGTGTAACATCTGTTTGATTGTATGTGTAGGCTAATGTATTATTAATGTTAATATTGGTGCTACTGTATTAGCCTGAGTTATACTTTGAATACAAATTCATCAGACAATATACAGCACTGTACATTATGGCATGACTGGTAAGTTATGGTGTCCAATTACAGGAGGGAGGCCTAGTGTCCAGTGAGAAACAACTGACAAACAACAAGACATCTTGTTTGCAAAAATAATGTTTTGACAAAAGTACATACAATATAGAGCAGAATATACATTCAACTGGTTGTTAAGTCTAAAAAATATATAAGGTGTTTGCAACTATATTTGTGTTCTAATGAATGTTGACCGACAACAACTGGCCATTATAAGCTTTGCAAAGGTAGAATATGTGGCAGAGCTGGCTTGCATCGGATTGTATAGATGTAGCCTACCTACTAATGTGACCAATGGTAAAATAAATACTCTGATCTTTTACTTGAGTGAAAGTAGCAATACAGTGTAAAGTATTGGCTTCAAAATATACTTAAAGTACCAAAAGTAAAAGTACTTGTCATTTTGAAGAATGGCCCTTTCAGATATTATGTAGTTGGATAATAATTACTGTGTTCATCACTTTAATGTTGCAGCTGGTGCAGGTGAAGCTAATTTCATGTACGTTTTATACTGCCGGGTGGCATAATACATAGCCTAATCCATTAGTTGAATTATATTTTGTGTTGATAATCAAAATCTGCAAAGTAACTAGTAACTGATGTTGTCAAATACAGTACATGTAGTGGAGTATAAAATGAAAAAGTATAGAGGGTAGAAGGTAGAAGTGTAAAGTAGCATAAAATGCAAATAGTCAAGTAAAGTACAAGTACCTGAATATTGTACTTAGGTAGCCTATTACTTGAGTAAGTGTAGCCTACGTCAATGCCTAGGCCTATTTTCCACCATCGAAAGTGGGCATAGCCAGGGAGTGTATATCTTAGGCAGCAGTGACCATTGCTGCAACAAATTCAGAGTGAAGTGAGTATGGCTATGGATGTGCAATTGCCTGTTGTTTCTGTCAAATTCGGCTAAAACGTCAATGAAAATAATGTTACTCTCTTGGGCTTTTAATTTGAAAGGTTACGTCGGAAGCCCTGTGTTTACGTTTGCTTGACATAGTGGCTTTAAATGGGAATACCCTCTGTGCGCTATTGTGGGAGTCTCCTTTAAAAAAAATCTTGTTGTGTCACTGGGATGCAGTCGCCGGAGCCGGGCACCAAGTCTGCCATCCCCGCCCATATGACCACCGCCGGTAGGCCTGACTTTCTGTCTTATTCCGCACATTTCCTTCTGTTTTTGTGATTTTACTGTTAGAATTAATCTTTAAACCGTTTCACCTAACCTAACGACTCCTGACAGAGACGCGCTATAATGACTTTCAATTGTAACCTCTCACGCAGGAATAGCTGCTCCGCGTTAAAATTAGATAGCTTAGTGTGTAAGTATGCCCTATTAATAATGTAGCTGTTGAGGGAGAACAGGCGTACGGTCACTTTGCCAGCACAATGCGTCGATGCAGCCAAACAGCTTACAGGACGTTTGCATTACTGAGCACTGGCTTGTCTGATGTTATCATATTGTCAATGAACTGACATTGTCATGTTATGCATGCATTTAATCATGTCCCGTCAGGGCAAGCTTCCCTGCAAACCAAGACATTTATTAATTCAAATACATATATATTATCATATAACTTATCAAATATACAATTTTAAATATATAGCTGCCGTTTGGTTGTGTGGTTTATTCAAAAGGGTTTTGGTCTATTCACTTATTTGGCATCATGTTTCACTCTCTGTTCTGTTCTTCTACAAAGGTGTGTGGATTGATATCGTTTGCATGCAAAGGTTGTGCAAGATATCCTATTATGGCACATGACCTTCTTAAATCCTAATCTTAAAATTGTCAGAGCATGTGGTGTAGTGATAGTAGGCCTATGTCCCTTCTCAATTATTATTGATTTTTACTCAGTCCCATACAACTTGTTTCCAGTGGTGGAAGAAGTACTCTGACCCTTGACTTATCATAAGTATATATATACTTAAGCATCAACAGCAGAGTACTCATTATGCAGAATTATTATTATTATAATAATGGTATACTAAGTATTATACTATTATTACTAATGCTAATTACAGATGTGTAAATAGCAATACATTGTTGTAGCTGGTTGAGTTAATTTGAACTACTTTATATACAGTTAGGTAGTGTAATCTATAACAATAGACTACATCATAGTTTACAGGATAATATATAAATGATTGAACTGTTTTACAAAGGCAGAGAGCAGTATAACTACAGAAGAAGGCTATTAGCCAGACTATCTTCTTTAGCTTTCTTGTCCATTTTACCTAATGAGCTGGCATCATAAAATCATTTATAATTAAATACATTTAAACATGTGATTTCAAGGTAATTTAACCAATTCAAATCACGTGAATTCCTCTGAAGACAGCTCAAATACTACTCTTTTAAACTAGGCTAGCTGCCTGCTGAACTACCTTTTAGCAGGAGTATCTAATCTGGTGTTACTTGTTTTCTTCATTATGATTAGATTTAGTTACTGCCTTATCTATTTGGCACAACAAACCCATGTTGGACCATCAACATAGGAAACTATCTTACCAGCTAGCCTTGACTAGCCGAAGTGCAGTCATTGCATTTTGGTTTTTACCTCTGTTTTCTAGTTCTTGCAAGTTTGTTCATGCCAAAGTTACTAATTTTGTGGCATAACAATGTTTATATGGTTAAACAGATGTCAACTAGAATTACCGCCTCACGGTTGTATGCCTCCGGCAACCAGTCAAGTTGCAGTTTACATCTATGTCTGTTCAGACTCATATAATATAGGGAAGACTTTGAAGCAATTGTTTAAATTGTTAAATGTATTAAGTGTATTTTTTGGCAAAACATGGATGCTTCACACACATCTTCAACACCGCAGCACAGAAGATTTAGGCCTATACAATCACAGTTTCAAGATTAGTGTAATCAATTCAGTATCCGACTAAAGGTCTCCCCTTCTGTTCCTGAGTTATGGTGTTGAATAATGGCCAGAAAAAGCGTTTTTGCCGAACATTATGATGTCAAAGTGAAGTTGACCTTTGGGACATAAAATGTCACCACTTCATAATTTTATCCTATTAGACATTAGTGTCAAATGTTGTCATAATTAGAGTTGGAATTCTCGAATTATAGACAAAAAAACAAAACATTATGCTCCGACCATGGATGTCGCTGGCACAGAGGCATAAAAAGTCCAAGATTCTGGTCTCCATTTTGACTAAATATGTAGTTACTGGATTTGTAGAGTAGAGAGTATAATATATATATATATATATATATATATATATATATATATATATATATATATATATATATATATATATATATATACATATATATGTCCATGTACATGTAAATACATCAAAAGTAGTAATTGTAATTGAACATTGAGTAGATTTACTTTTTTAATGCCTCACCACTGCTCGTTTGTCATATTTGTTCCATTTATGGTAAAGGTATGCTGTGACATAACAGCTTTCGTCACTCAAGTGAAGAGAAGCTATGTAAATATTGAATTGGCCCTGATCCGAGATCTGGCATGTATAAGTGAAGTTTATTTCTCTGAATCCTAAAGGAATGAAGGAATGTCTGTGTGGAGAACTGTGATGAGGATAGGAAGTGTACGACTATGTGTTGCATATCAGTCTGATATTTCATGCAGGAACATGGGTTACTTTGAGATTTTTTTTTTTTCACTAAGTGTGATGAACATCCTGTTTATGTGTTGTTTAATTTAAACTCTTCTCCCTTCCTTTCCTCATGTAAGCATATGTTTCCCCTACAGCTTAAAGCCTAATTAAGAGTATGTTTATGTTTCCTGAGCCCAGTGTGGTTCGGTGCTGCATGTTTAATTAAACCTGGACACAGGGTGATGTCGTGATGTATTTGGCACCCTGCCATGACATTTTTATTAGTATGGTGTTATAGAACAGTAGAGTGCTCCTCAGAATCTGTTGTCCTTGACAAAGAAAAAGAAAAAAAAAATTTCATTCCCCACATCTCCTTTTCTTAGAGAGGGACCGCTCACCGTTTGCTCCACACACCAAAGATGACAGCTCCACCAAGCCTAACCCATGCAGTGCCACAGCATCAGCGTTTTTTGGTGTTGTTCGACTTTGATGAAACCGTCATCAATGAGAACAGTGATGATGCTGTGGTGCGTGCTCTACCAGGGCAACAGCTTCCTGAGTGGCTGAGAAACAGCTACAGGGAGGGGCACTACAACGAGTACATGCAGAAGGTCTTGGTTTATATGGCGGAGCAGGGCGTGTCTGAGGACTCCATCCATTCAGCGGTGGAGGAGATCCCACCCACACCTGGCCTCCTGTACCTCTTTCAGTATCTGCAGAGCCACGAGCAGGACTTTGAGCTGGCGGTGGTCTCCGACGCCAACATGTACTTCATCGAGACGTGGCTCGAGCGTGCTGGGGTGCGTCACATTTTCCGGAAGATTTTCACAAACCCGGCAAGTTTTGATGTGACTGGCCGTCTTGTGCTGCTCCCTTTCCACTCCCACTCGTGCTGCCGTTGTCCTGACAACCTATGCAAGCAGGTGATCCTTCGGGAGTATCTGGCGGGCCGACAAAAGGAGCGTGGTGGTGCTCCCTTCCAGAGGGTATTCTATATCGGAGATGGGGCCAATGATATCTGTCCCTCTCTGGCTCTGGGGCCCCGGGACACAGCCTTCCCCAGGAGGGACTTTCCCATGCACAGGCTGCTGCTGGAGATGCAGCAGTCCCAGGCAGCCATGTTCAAGGCAAACATAGTTCCTTGGGTCAGCGGCGAGGACATAGTGGACTGCCTGAAGAAAATTATGGAGGAGAGATGAAGTGTGTGTGTGTGTGTGTGTGTGTGTGTGTGTGTGTGTGTGTGTTAGTAAGTGAAAGAAACAGTGAATAAGGAGGGAAAATATAGCAAAGGTGCACCAACCCCAGTCCTGGCGAGCAGCAGGTTATGCATGATTCTACTCCAGCCACACTCGGTACCTGTAAAGATGTAGCCAAATAGTGTGCATCTATTTGAATCACCTTCTTGGCCGGGAGCAGTTGAGACTCAAGAAGTCACTGCAACTGGGCAAAAAAAAGTCCACCACATAACCCCTCATAAAAAAGTTAATTGTAAGTTTTACACTTTTTTTATAGTTTTATACAGAAAGGCATACTTTTACATTTGGATAGAGCCAGGCTTGCTGATTCTCCTTGTTTTTCATGCTAAGATATCTGGCAGCATATTTACTGTACTGTACAGTAATCGGTCTTCTCAAATAACTCTCCGCAAAAAGGAAAAAGCGCAATTCCCAAAATGTTTAATTGTTCCTTTAGTGCTAGCCTGGTACAAAAGCCTATTGCCATCTTAATTAATATGTTTATGAACACGTGCAGGATCAAGTGTTGTGCAGTAGCATTAGCTGGGACAAAAGACCACACGTCGTGTCAGGCAGGGACAAGGGCAACATAGAACAGGGATAAGGTGACAAAGACTCTTGCACAGTAACTGTGCTCTCCCCACCACTCATTACTGATACCTAATCTAGGGCTTGATTATACAACGGTAATCTACACCAGCATGAGATCCAAAGGGAACATTGTTAGCCATACATCTCTGAAACAATGAAAAAAAAGTGTGATGCAAAGTACCAATTGTATTTGTGTAGTTATTAGCTAGCGCTTACTATACTTGTACCCTATTAGAACTCCCAGTAAATATTACTATTGATAAAAGGCTGTTTAGGTTGAGGTGGATTTATAGTCTCTAAAAAGTATTCTTTATGTTTGAATGTATTACCAATAAACCACAGTGTTGTGACTGTGAGTGAGTGATGATGAGCCACTTATATTAGTATATAGTGCATCCTAACTCAACATGTAACCTCATTCTGCGTAAATGACTGAATCCATGACAGGGACTGGAAAATATATTTTAAAATATCAATAAGGAAGAGCACTTGTATTCATTGAGGTGGTTTACAGCAACATTTATTTTTGTTTATATTCAGGAAATTGTGAAGTATTATGTTTGTTTGTCCATCCTGTTTTTAAATTCAGATTCTAATGGGGCATGTATACTGTGCATTTGTTGATTTTTGCAGCCTGTTTAAGGTTTCCATGTTAGTAGACACATAAGTAAACACTCACTGTCTGGTAACTTTAAGCCAGAGGAAGTATAAATAATTGATTGTATATTTGGATTCATATTTTTTTTTTTATCCATATACCGTACATCTTTGCCATTACAGTTAACAATAAGAATGTTTGGGTGCTAAAGCATTAAAACAGATAATAAGCTTGTTAATTGATGAAATACTTCTAGCTAAAGAGGCTGTAGTCGATATTCTGAAAAAAGGGATTTGGGATTACCTCCTGTTGGCTCTCACAGACTGATCACTAACTCTTCAACACACAAGGCACTCACATGCACTAACAAGCAACAAGAACAGAGAAACTCTGATTACAACACACACAGAGGGACTTCATATACAGCATCTTTACATAGCAAATAGTTGTTTACTGCTATATTAATGTTCTGAATATCGAGTACAGCCCCTTTAAAAACATCATTATGCTGCATAAGAGCTGGACATTTCCTTTCAAGTGTTTTAGTTTCTCAGGGAGTAGAGAAGAAAGTGTTAACAAGCAAACATAATATATGTTTATAAAAATATTTTTATTTGCTGCTCTAAGAACAAATGTTCATAGTATATATGTTTATGAGAAGTAATCAAGGTAGCTGGAGTGTGAAAGCCTTTGAGATCAAAACCTATTCTATTAATGCTTTCTGATTAGGAGACTAAAGTTATGTGAGCTTTACTCCTTCTGATGCTATGATAATGAAATGTAACGGGGTATTTTAGTTTACTTTAACTGTCTATGTACCTGTAAAACTTCCATGGAGTTTTGTGCAATAATTAAACGCTGTATACTGTTTATGATGTAAAAGAGATTTAAAGGTGCGCTATGAGTTCCTGCATGACGTCACTCCTGTTGACGTTGCAAGTAAACCAAACAAAACAGAGCAAGCTCACCCCTCCCCCCCATGTTTCCGTAACTGTCATGACCACTCAGCAGTCTGCAGGTTTTCACGTCACCTTTTGGTATCGACTCAGCTCGCTTGGAAGCTCGACTGAGGTGGTACTAAAAAAAGTACCTGTTAACAGGTACCAGATACTTTTTTTCGTAATGGAAAACCAAAAAAGACGAGTAGAGTTGAGGTGAGTCAAGCAGGTACCATGTAATGGGAAAGCGCCATTACTGACTAACTTTCACTAATCCCCACCCCCTCCCCCAACCATCTTGTCGGTGATTGGCTGGAATGTGGTTTGTTGTATTCTGGTGCACAGCCTGTGCCCCTAGTGTTTGTTTGACGTTTACGACCCCTGTGTTGTCTCCTGAGACCGGGCTTTTTAACAGTGTATTCAGGGGGCAGGCAGCTAGCGGATCAAGGAGAGATGCCTACGATTTGACACAAAAATGAAATTGCGCTGAAACCATGCAGGAACTCATAGTGCACCTTTAAGGTTAAACAGGAAAAAAACTTGACATTTGACATTTTCAGGGATGTGAATCGACACCAGATCACCAAACTAAATGATGTTTTTTAATGAAAACTTTAAAATGGTATAATTGCTTCACAATAACCAAATAACATTATGTGTTTTTAGGACACTGTTCAACTAATATGCTACTTTCTTTTCATTTTTTTGTGGTTTGCTGTATCTTTGGATGTGTATGTTTTTAATTAAAAATCCAATTATGTGTCTAATGCATTAGTGTAACAGGAATATAAAGCCATTATCTAATGAATCTGTCTCTGTTGTGTGTTTCACAGCCGCAACTATAAACTACTAGTTTCCTCTTAATCAGTGTAAGGCCTTTCAGACCAAACGCAATTTGCTGGTGGGTTCAGCACGCTGCTCGAAACGCCATTCTGGCGCAGCGCTAGCCATGGAATCAATGGGTTTTAGAGCGCAGTGGTGCCGTTACCGCCTTTGATCTGAAAGGCCTTTGAGGCTCACTATAACTTATCAGCTTCATTAAAGAATCATATTGACATTAACAATCTCACCTCAAAGTCCATTTAGTGGCTGTGCTGGAGCTTTCGATCATACATGATGCGTTTGCCCAGTTTTAACAGAAATGTCTAATTTTCATATTAAGGATATACTTTTTATATCCATATAAGGATGAGTATAAATAGTGTATCGTAAAATAAATATAAAAGTATATACTGTATAAAAATCTACATTTACATAACTGCTCATATAGCCTATATATATATATATATATATATATATATATATATATATATATATATATATATTAATACATATTTTTACAATATTAATTAATACATATACCCTAGTAGATTAGTCAATTGACAGTAAAATAATCAGTTTTTTTACGCTTAATTCAATTAATTGTTTAAAATCGAGCAAATCGTGTGATATCATAAAAAGATCCAATACAGCTATGAAACCTTAACTTGAGATTGTTGTTTCAGTAGCTGTTTCAAAGGTCAAGAGTGAACTTAAAAACTCAATGTTAAAATTGTGTTGTGGGAAAGCCAAATTAAGTCTTAGTAGACCTGAACATTTCGGGAAGGGAACAAATGGAGTTATACTGGTATGTATTTGTTGATGGTTTTGTAATACTGGTATGTATTTGTTGATGATGGTTTTAAGTTAATGTTTTGGGAGAGACAATGTTTAAGCTGGTGTTGAAGAAATAAGAAGAGAATGTGGGAGTGATTTAGGGAGAAAAGCCTCACAATCTGTCCTCTCAAAGTAGGTGACATGTTGATTTAGCAGCAGAGGCAGAAGCAGAGCCGGTGTGAGAGGAGTCATCCAAACCACTTTCTCAACTTGCAAGACTTCAGACAGCCAAAGGACGAAGTGAAGACATAAGGGCAGGATTAGAGGAGAGTGGATGACGAGGTGGCGGGGTCAGTGGAAAAAGAGTCAGCAGTAGGGAGGGAGGGGAGGACAGACAGACAGAAAGTGAGCTGTGATGATATGTGAAGACATTAGAGATGAGATGAATAAACATGTGCCACTAGCATGGTCAGGATAGTGACCTTCAGTGGTGAGGTGTATGGTTACATTAAAGGGAAACTCCACCGATTTTACACATCAAAGTCTGTTTTCAGGTCTTGGGGAGTGTTAATACATGAAAAGGTTGTATAAAGCTTTTGTGTTTCCAGAGGGAGCCGTGCTAAATCTGATAAATTGCCTCAAGTGATGTCACTTGATTTGGTTTTGGTTGAAGACTACAAGTTTGATAATGGAAAATATCTGTTGGTGTGGAGTTAAAAAGAGACGTTACCAGACCTCTGTAACCCGCTCCTCATCTCTGCTTGAGGCTAGCTGCTCGAGGCTACATTTACCGCTACTAGCATAACACCCCTAAAATCTCCGACAGAACTGCCAGCGGTTGAGTTGCATTGTGGGTAATGTAGGCGCCAGGTTTAACAATTTAAGCCTGACAGGATTATATTTATTATCTGGCATTTTACAATTCACTTTTGTACTCATGTGATGTTTCAGCCACTCCTTAAACATTTCATTTACATCCTTTCCTTGACATCCAAGTCAAGGGATATGCAGACAATAGTATCCTGTGAGTAGTATATGAACACCTATTTGAAAGGCTTTTGTACATCATGTTTGATTGGTGTAATGTCATGTATTCATCATGTAACGTATAAGGTCTACATTAGTCTCAACAGATGCACATTGCTGGGATAAAGCCTCACATCTGGCACGTGAGTCCCTCTTACTATCTCTACTATTGGGGCTTAGTGCCATCCAGGGCATGGGATTGGTTTGAAGAAATACAAACAAGCCAGACATTTTTTTCCCTATTAGAGGCTGTGTAGCCAGACCATTCTCCATATCTGTGGAGATAGGTCTGGCAATGCTAGACTAGGCCTACCTGGGACTGCAGATGAAATTTAGCCTTTTGGCCAAATCTGATACATTTATATTGATGTTTTTGTTTTAACATGTGTCAAAACAAAGCAATAAGGTGCCGTACTTGGAAAAATCTAAATACAATTCAATATTTTAATGAATAAAATCAAGTAAATAGAAGTAAAATGTAATACTTTTAGTTCCTCAGGTTTGGAAAGCACTGGTACGTGCAGAATGTATCTTCTGTATACATCTCTTGACCAGAAGATGGCGCCAAGTCAACAAATCTATGTCAAAACTGCTTATGTCCTGTACAGCAACATACTTTCATCAGTTCTTACAATATACCAAGCATTCAGGCTAACATAGAGTTGTGTTGCACAGGATTAATGAGAAAACCATGTCACAACAAGAGGCTATGAGGCTTCCTTCGGCGTAAACAGTAGTGCTGATGTGAATTCATAAAACAACTCTCAGAGAATATGACAGCAAGGGCTCAAGGCTGTAGTGACAGGGATGACATGAGGTGTTCCAGCGTGCTACATGTCACCATGTGAGTTTGACATGCTGCTGAAGTCAGCCAAGTAATTGTTGATTCAGCTTTCTTACTTGTATGGAATTCACTTCATTTTGTGACCACTTGACCTGCTGTAACCTTATTTCTGCATTTAACCCCTATTTCATCTCTCCCCCTGATACCGCTGTCTTCCTTTCTAGTTTGACTTCTGTCATATCAGATAAAGACATTCCATGTGTCATCTTTGCATTCAATCTCACATTGTTCTGTCTCCACATCTGATTCCTTCTCTCTGATTTATTCTGTCACTCCGTCCCTCGGGTGATTCCTTGTCATTGTTGTTGTCTACCATCATACTTTCTGTTGTCAGTCCAGGGCTTCTAATGATAACATCATCAGCAGCAAAAAGCTGACTGTACAAAACACTTGTAGCCCACACTTACTCAGATTGTCTTTCTTATGCATTGCCTTCTTTTTCCAATATGATTTACGTAGCCATCACTCTTTGGAAAACCTCTCTGTTAGCTTTGGACTTTTGCAACTCTCAGCTGAATTGCTGCTGCTGTCCAACACAATTTCCAATGACCTCCAGAAGTAAGTGAATGGATAGAAAACCCAATTAACATCAATCTGTGGAGAATGATGACAAATCGTATTTGAGGATCTTGAAGTCGTCAATGACAGCCTTGCTGCCTCCTGTTGTACCTCTCTGTCAATATTAACATACCAGCTGATATTGCCCCCAATAACAGAAGTTATTAAAATGCTTTAAATTGGCAGTGCTATCCAATGATTTTATTGATACCTTTAATCAATTTTTCTCCATTCAATTACTCCCTCCGAGGTGAAAGATAACTCCATTAAGGGACTTGAGCCTTGTAAGAGGTCGCTCTGAATTAGGATGTGGACTTCCTATGCCAAAACGCTATCAGGCTGATTAGGGTCGTAAGTGTTTCCAGTCCTCTGTGTTTGATTCTTCTGCTGATAGTTTAAAAATACAATGCCAGCCAAAAGTCAAGCTAATAGCTTAAAGCAGTGACCTTCCCTGACAGAAACAGTCAGTTAGTAACAAATGGAGATGGAAAGGAGTAGAAGGGAAGTGTGGGCTGCCTGAGCTGACGTTTGTCTATGTCCTTGAGATGAACGGTGGAGATAAAACTAAGATTATTTTGCGTTTATAGGTCATCAGCCACAGAAGGAACAATGTTTGCATTGTATCTGCATGTCCTTGAGGAGGTTAAATATCACAAAAAAGCCTCCCTGCGTTGTAAGCTTTCATGAGTTATCTGCTGCAGCTGTAGCAGTTGAGGAAAAACAAAGGCCATGCATTGTGTGATGTAAAAAATACTTCATCTTTTGGGGCAATGATCAGAAACAAATGTTGCTAGCAAAAGTAGTCCATTGGGTTATTTAAGCAATTTAGTATCAAACTAAAAGTTAAGTGATTTGCGAGAGATTTTTTGTCTTTTAACTTCTGGTTGCTATTCCCAGCTAAAATAAATATATATGTCAAAAGTCATGGCCCTGAACGGTTCACACCGCCCACCATCCATTTCTTAAAGTTGGAAACACACGTCCACATTTAAAAGGAGGTCCTATGGCCTGACATCACCACATCCAGCACATATCTTCAGCACTTCCTTGTTGCTGACACGCATAAGGTCAGTAGTATGGGTTAAAAAACCCTAACATTCACACAATGCAAGTAGATCTTTTCATTAAAGCCTTCATTGCCTGTGAATTACCCTCATCTTGCAAACTTTACACCCCCAGTTTGTACACAGGCTGTTCATACCATCAGGATTATTTTCTTGGGCTTTAGAAGGCTCCCACCAGAACAACAGATAACATTATACAGCTGTTTTTACAGGCTGAGTAGTGTTCTCATGGAGTGCCCCTTAAATGCAGCTTGTTGGGGAATTGATAGCAGAAGGCATAAAAGCTCCTGATTTGTATGATGGAAGAAAATGATACGAACTGTTGGTGTGTGTTCAGTCTCAGACATTTTCACATGCTCTGCTGCACGTTGAATGAACAGTCATCATTTGTCACTCGATAATCCTTTACATATCCACGATAACAGTCAGATAAAAAAAAAGGTCATAACCATTAAAAATGTGTGGCTACAGAATAAAGACTGTGCAATATGTTTACATTGTAGGAGAAATAGGTATTTCCCCACACAATTGAGACTTCTTTAGCATTCAACTGCAGACATACAAGGTGACTATAGAGTCAGTGATGCAGTGAGAAACTAATGCTAGTTGAAAGTTATGAATTTGCACAATGGAGAATGCAGTTATTTTATTTTTTGCCTTTTATAATAATGGCAATAAGAAGAATTATGACGATGCTCTCTCTCTCTCTCTCTCTCTCACACACACACACACACACACACACACACACACACACACACACACACACACACACACACACACACACACACACACACACACACACACACACACACACACACACACCCACCCCTCCTTGCCATGCACCACCAGTCCGTTTGTCTTCCTCTACTCATAAAATCAAGCTTTCTCCTTCTCCGGTCACCAGCCTAGTCTTCGGCATAAAACAGGTCAATTTAACACTCAAATTAGTAAAAACTTCCATCACTTAAAACTTTGAGTTCATTTTTATGAGTAAACGTCAATGTCGTACTTTTTTCTGCAATTCGGCACTGACGAGCTTATTTTCCATGCACAGAATTCCGTATCTTTCCGGGTGATTTGTGAACGTTGATGCAGCTTTCTGGCGGAGGGGAGCGGCGCCAAATGTGCGTATGAAAAGGTGAGGATGCTGTCTGAATTCACACAGGAGGAAGGCAATATACGACGGTCTCCTGTTACTTGTGAAAGTATGTTTAAGAAAAAATTACTGGACGACTATAGAGAAAAGGTGAGGTACTAGAAATACCATGAAAAGTGTCTTTCTAATTTCAAACGATCATGCTAGGTTAGCTGATTTAGAGCTAAGCTCCTAACGTATGTTAACGTTACTAATGCAGGTTCGGGTAATCGTTACTAGCTAGCAGACTAACTTTGTCTAGTATGTTTTACAAGCTTTTAAGTTACTGTAACGTGACAAATGTACTTGCTATTTATTGATAGCCGTTAATAAGCATTTTACAAAATATATTTTCGTCAATGTTAAAAGGAAAAAACCTCTGCAAACTTTTTAAGGGTCTTTTTCTTAGCTTAACGTTGTAAGCATTCAAAATGATATATGGGGGCCTCCAGTTGTGGTTTTCAATGTGCAGGGGGAGAAAATAACAACAATTTTGATTAATCTAACAGTTATTTTTCAGTTAACAATTCTCCTGTCCAATACAAAACTGTGAGGAATTTGTTTTAGACATATGTTTTATGGTGTTAACTTTGTTCACTTTGCAGGCACATGGGGTTTGAAATATCTCTGAATTCTGGTCGGGGAAACGAGGAGGCTAGGAAGGATTTAACAAAAATAGGTTATAAGATTCACTTCAATATGCAAAAATACATTGAATGATAATTCTAATTCATTAGACCCAGTTCTGTAAGAACACTAACATTTAGAACATGTTATTATATTATATTTTATTATTGTTAATAGTTTTAATATTTGAGAAGGAGGAGTAGCAGGACCAGTGCCTGTTGTGCAATAAGGGTTAGTAGTAGTAGTAATAGTATCTACAAACAAGCATGTTTTTGGACACTGTATGTCCAACCACCTATAAATATGTTACATGATAAACATATCACAATAGAAACCTGTAATTGTCTTGTCTGTTCAGAATTCAACTTGTAATGATAATCAAATCAAAGGCACACTAATGTTAAAGGCTAATTTAGCAGAGGAGGCACAATACAGTCCATGGATTGTGTTTACTTCCATAGTAAAATAATATGCTGAAATGTGCAAGTAAGACAAAGTAGACTTTTCACTGCAAAGACCCTTTACATTCATGACACTGGGCAAAAGAGGAAAATAACAATAATAATAACAACTATACAAGGCACCAATTCTCCTGTGCATATAGTAATACAGGGTAGTTCCCAGCTCGTTAGCTGGATGAATCATTTGTGTGCAAGCTTGCATACTTGCATTAGCTGCTTCTTCATGACAAATTAGCTGTCTACGCTAGAGGCTTGTGTTATGTTGTACACACACATACATCTTATGTGTGTGTACATCAACTTTCAGTAGATGGCTAACAAAGTGACAACAAAGTACCCTGTGGAATCCATGCCTGGATATACAGTGATGGGCGATGAGTTTGGGTAATTACACTTGCAGTCCTTTGTTGTAGCATTTCCTCTGGACAAAGTAAGTTTGTTGGGACATATGTAACTTGGTAATGCAGGCATCGTAATGAAAGAAATTTGATCTGCTTGTTATTGTCATCGCTCTCAGGTCTGCTAGTTATTACCAGCAGATTTCTTTGTTCCCTTGTCTTCATGTGCGCTAGGTGAAGTTGTGGCAGACTGATACTTAGCCATGCTCTGATTTATGTATAGGAAGTCCAGTCTTGGGACATCTTGGTGGCCTTGGGGTTTAAAGTGCAACAAACAGACACAGTGTGCAGTATAATGAACGTCTAATGCTTTTCCCCGTCAGTTTTCTAGTTTGTAAGAATGTCTCTCATCAAGAAAAAAAATACCTCCAAAATATACCTTTAAAAAAAGGGAAGTGCATTGTCAGCAAACTACAAACTTTTTACAGTTGCCTTTAAAGTTAATAGTGTGGGTGAGTGTTTCATACTGAAAAGATAGATTTTGGGTAGAGCATCACTTTAACTGCTTTGAAGGAAACCACAAATCTTCACGTTCACAGCTTGAAGCCTTCTTAGATAGGCATGTACAAGGCTGACTGCTCTTTAAAGTAACACTCCTCAAATACTTCTTTTACTGGCGCTGTAGGAAACTGGAGGCTGTTGGTCTGGCTGGGAGACATCTGGGGGAAACTGCAATGTATCACCTTTAGGCATTCGATGTGGCAATACCAGCAACTTAGGCTATGGAGCGGTTGCTATATTTTGAGACGTGGCAGTTTTTTTTTGTTGCAAAGAATGAATGGACTTAATTTGCAGTTTTATGGGTTCATTTTCTGGTCCTTCATCACTGCATCCGGTGGTTTCACATAGATACTTGCCAGAAAAAGTGTTAACAGCAGTCTCTGGTTTGAGAGGATGGTGTGTTTATCACAAAAATCTGGCACCATCAGCTTTAAGGCAATCATTTACATGTGGCATGTGATGTTCATCTTATTCCATCTCAATCTATATGTTTGTGTCTATGTTTGAATGGTTAGGCATTACTTAGGATTCTTCTCATGACCTAAAATTCCTGATTGTATGGCTTGCAATTAAATGCTTTCCGCTGTATTGCTATGCAGCAGCATGGTTTGCTTTGCTGATGAGCAGAGCTGAAAATTAGCAATGTGAAGGAATGTTCCCAGTTTCTTGCCATCCACGGAACTTGTGTTTGGGTGGTGATAGCGGTGCTACTGGGCCTCTAAATAGTACATTACACAACATGGCCAGATGTGCAGTTTTAAAGGGCATGTGACTCTTAATGAGATAGAACTTTTTTTTCTTTACAGAGTGAGACTGTAGGAGAGCATGTTAACAGCAGCTGGACCTGGTTTCATTGGAGGTTGTTTTTTTTAATAAAATGTCACACTGACTCAATGCGACAGTGTGTCAGTATGCCTATTATAAATGAAGTGTCAGTGAGGGAAACTTTTAGCAGCATGGCATCAATAAAAGTGTGGGAGCCCTGTATAAACACATTTTAATCTGGGGTTGCCAGAGTTTTGCATACTGAAAAATAGTCACCTTAAATATATTTGATTACAATTAATTCTCAATTAGTAATAAGTAATCAGAACAAATTAGGCCAGCAGTTATTATCATTATCAATTACTGTTTTGAGTACTTACTTTGATAAAATTTCATAAAATAGTGAAAAGGAACATATTCAAATGTCTTGTTTTGTCAGACTAACAGTACATCCCTACAATGTATTTAATTCACATTGATATAAAACAGAGGAAATCAGTAAATCCTCACATTTGAAAAGCTGGAACCAGTCAATTACAGTCATTTATCAAAGTTGCAGTTGATTAATTTTATACCCATTGATTAATCGTTTCAGTCATAAAACTAACAACAACAAATCCCATGTTACCTTTTCATGTGGTCAGGCACATCTATGGAAATAGCCAGAAGGCCTAATTTGGCCAAATAGTGGGGTTACACTAAGATTAAAACAGCAAGCTGATTAAAAGAATAACTTTTTGATTTATTTTGCCGAACAGTATGATAACATAATTGACTTCATACAGTGACAGCCACAGAACAACCTCAAGGCTGTTCCTTTATCACTGGACCTTGTTTGCCTCAGTCTCTATCCCCGGATGGTAGATGGATGTCAAGTGCATGGTATTAAAAGCAACCGTGCAGGAGCCTCGATAGTTGGAATATAAACTATCCTAAGAAACCCTCTGAACTCATACACGCACATACACATCACACATGCAGAGATAGTCTGCCCCACAGATTTCTGAACCTTTTAGATTTCCTCTTACATGAGTAGGTTTTGGGCAGATGGATGTCTGCAGGTTAAACAGAGATTGTTCAGGGTTAGGTACTGTATGATGTGGTGTAGTTCATTAGAGGGCTGAGAGAGGAAAGTATTCATTTTACACTGACTCCAATCATGCATTCTTCATCATTTCATTCTTTTGTTTTTCATCTTTTCAGACATTTGAGTGTGTGTGTGTGCTGCTTCAGCCACATTTAAAGCTAGTATGTGGTAGTCCATATTGTTGTTGTGTCGTTCCATCCATTAATTATAAACATGCTGTTCTTTGTCTACATTATATTTGAAATGCAATGTCCTGTATATGAGAGTAAAAACACATTAGTTTCTAATCCACAAATCCCACGTTGTACCTCCTAGCACAGAAGGGTAATGTTAGGAAGGGGTTAATGTCATATGTTAATATGCAAATACAAATAATGTCTCATAATATGTGCTGTGGATAACCAGTGAATGTCTTTACTGCAGTTTTTGTTATGTGAATTCATGTCACATTCATTAGGGAATAGGGATAACTGGTGGTTACATTTGAAGTTAATTAAGTCTGATAATAAATAAAGGTCTTACAGTTTTAATTTACTGAAGCAATAACTCAACAAACTACAAAAGACTATTAAAAAACGTTTGAAATGCTAACACATTTACTGTAATGTATAAGCCCCCTAACGATAACCCTCATACTATGGGTATCAACACTTCTCCTTATGTGGAGTACTTCCTCCATTATCATAAATAATTAAATATATTATTGTAATAAAGTAATTTAAATTACATAATTGGTGGATAGTTTAAGTAATTTTGTTTATTCCCCTTCAGGTTTTTAGAATTTCAGGAGTCATTTCACAGCACAAAAACAAAGCTTTTATTTCTTAAACCAGATGAGAAAGTTTGTAATTCTATGGAACATCTGAATGGTCAGGAATGTTCAGTTAACAATAGCAATTATGGTTAGACATTCCATCGTTGTCATTACTCTTCCCTTTGTGTACTAATGCCAAGGGTATGTTTAGGCATGAGCTTAGGGGCATAGATATTAAGAGAGTCAAGGATAAATGTGTTATTGTGCAGAAATGCATTTGATAACCATGTATACTGGAGGAAAGACAAAGTGCTTGGAGCTAAAACACTTTGTGAATACAGCAGAAGAGTGTCTAATGTATTTATTTGTAGAATTAAAATGTGTGTAAATTGTGACTAAAAGACAGGTTAATAAATATTCGTTTTTTCGTTTTTCTCTCCACATATCAGACACTGTTAAGAAGGTGTGCCTGTAAAGTTTTGGGCAGAAATTTTGATTTTCTTTAAATGGCAAAACTATTTTACTATAAGAAGGTCTAAATAAATGAATTCTTAGTATTCATGTGGGTAATGCCCTTGTCTGCAGAGTTTAATCATTTCTTTTCTCTCCACAGGGAAGTAAGAGAAGGTGTATGTTGTCCCTACCACTACCATGAGTTGGAGTTTCCTGACTCGCCTGCTGGAAGAAATCCACAACCACTCAACATTTGTGGGCAAGATCTGGCTCACTGTCCTCATTGTTTTCCGCATTGTGCTGACAGCCGTAGGAGGGGAGTCCATCTACTATGATGAACAGAGCAAGTTTGTCTGCAACTCGGGCCAGCCGGGCTGTGAGAACGTCTGCTACGACGCCTTCGCTCCACTCTCACACGTCCGCTTCTGGGTTTTCCAAATCATCCTGGTGGCCACGCCTTCACTCATGTACCTGGGCTACGCTGTCAACAAAATTGCTCGGGCAGAGGAGCAGGCAGACAGCGGTGGAGCGAGGGGATTTTCGCGGAGGAAACCCAAGAAGACCTATCTTGCAGGCCGAAAGCAGCATAGGGGCATTGAAGAGGCCGAGGATGACCAAGAGGAAGACCCGATGATCTATGAAATGGCAGAGGCGGAGAGTGATGGTGGTGGAGCAACAGCAACGAAAGGAAACAGTGGTGAGGGACAAGCAAAGGTCAAGGTGCGCCATGATGGGCGTCAACGTATCAAAGAGGATGGACTGATGCGTATTTATGTCCTGCAGCTCTTGACCCGCTCCTTGCTGGAGGTGGCTTTCTTGTGTGGACAGTATGCCCTGTATGGATTTGCTGTGCCTCCCACCTACGTGTGCTCAGACCTGCCCTGCCCTCACAGTGTGGACTGCTTTGTATCACGGCCCACTGAAAAAACTATCTTCCTTCTCATCATGTACACAGTCTCCCTGCTCTGTCTGGCACTCAATATATGGGAGATGCTTCACCTGGGCATAGGTACCATCTGTGAGATCGTACGCTCCCGCCGGGTGCAGCTCCCTGACAATGAGCTGTACGGGCTGACACTGGCACAAGGAGCGCTTAATGAGGCGGGATTGAGTGGAGAGGATTACAGCAGCTACCCTTTTTCTTGGAATGCACCGTCAGCTCCACCTGGATACAACGTCGCCATCAAGCCTCTTCTGGTATCGACAGGGCACCACAACCAGCCACTACCCATCACTGATCTCACTAATGCAAAGCTGGCATGCCGGCAGAACCACGTGAACATTGCCAAAGAGGAGCGTCAGCAGTACACCATTAATGATGAAAACCCCTGCAGAGCAGGGATGGGAGATGCCCCCAGAGGTGGTCATAAGGACATTCGTCATCCTCAGAACAAGCTGGAGGCTGACAATCCGGCCTACAGACAGCCACAGAGCCACAGTAATAACCACAGCAAGCCTCACCGTGAACGTAAACACCGGCAGGCCTCCAAACTCACCTCAAGCAAGGCAGACGCGGACAGAGGCAGCAGCACTAGTAGTAGCGGCAAATATGGAGTCATAAATGGTTCAGAGTGGATCTGAAATACAGACCGTGACTTATGTTTTTGTTATTTTTAAACAATGCAAAGCCTTCTCAGACCAACACAGTATTTATGTGTGTGAGTCCACACTGTTTATAACACGGCACCCAGTTTACATTCTTTTCAATAGTATTCATACCAGAGTCAGTATAGTGTATTAGTATTCAGGTTAAAGTAGCCTTAAAGGTCCCATGGCATGATTTTAACATTAATATGCATTCCCCCAGCCTGCCTATGGTCCCCCAGTGGCTAGAAAAGGCGATAGGTGTAAACCGAGCCCTGGTTATCCTGCTCTGCCTTTGAGAAAATGAAAGCTCAGATAGGCCGATCTGGAATCTTCTCCTTATGAGGTCATAAGGAACAAGGTTACCTCCCCTTTCTCTGCTTTGCATGCCCAGAGAATTTAGTCCACCCATGAGAGAGAGAGACATCATGGCTTGCAAACAAGCAAAGTGGCAGTTGGTTAAGCCCCCCCTCAATAGCATTTAAAGCTACAGACACAGAAATGGCACATTCTAAGGAAAGCTCATTATGGGACTGACTCTAGTGGCTGTAATTCTGCACCAAGGCTGAATTTCAGGAAAGAGAATTCAGATACAGTATTAGGGGACCACTAAGGCCTATATAAAAGCATCCAAAAAGCAGCATGTCATGGGACCTTTAAAACTCAACAGTACAAGATAGATTCTGCTACTAAGATATAAATGGAACAGAAATGGAATATTGTAAGAAAACCATTGAAGATGATGTAAGTCTGAATACATGTTTGTTGCTACTCTGTAGAAAATGTCTATATTTTGTTAATTAGCTTTTGCAGAAAGATGTTGGTGCTGTCTTTGAGTCCCTGACCATGAATATGCAGAGGCCTCCATGCTGTAACCTCAGGTGCCTTACTTAGCCAGTCAAATGTCCTCATCACTAAGGACTGAAAACAGAAGCTAAGTCTTACTATGTGTACGTGAGTAGTTTCAAATCCCATCCAGGGCTTAAGCTTTTCACGATGTTGTTTCTGAGTATGCAAAATTGTCTTATTTTCACAAAATTAGGTTTAGATCAACCATTAAAAATGAGAGAATATGTTTTCAGTTGGTAAACTTCTGTGTATTTTTGGGACAGAGAAAAGAAGTTCATTAATGTTTTGACAGATTTTGAAATGAATTGGTTAATAGAAGTGTTTGACCTAACCCTGTTGTTAAAACTGTTGTCAGTGTCTTATTGTCAAGCTGTTACATTTTTTGACATATCTTTTGTTTGTTCAAAGTTTATGCTATGAAGGTTTTCTCCAACATTAGTCCATTAGTTTGTGTAACGTACGTGATAGAACATACTAGTGCATCTGCGTGTTCTGTTTTTTTCCCCCCAGGTTTGGTATAAAGAATTCCTTGTCATTTATACATACTTTTATTTGCAGATTTTCAAATTGAAATGTCATTAAGGCTAGTTCTTTGCACTGTGCCAGTGTTTTGTGAAAAATATTTTTATTAAACAATTGGTATTTGCCTTGTGGTCTTTGTCTTACATTTAACAATGTTGGTGTCATGACAGTATAAAATATAGTATGTATAAGTTTAAATCATCCAGTGGGTGGAATGTAGATTTTTCTACTAATAATGAATATATTTAATCAATTTAAATATATGGGTTACAGTTTACTTTATTTACACACAGACACATTGCCCCCTGCTGGGCAAGAATTGATAAAATAGGTATTTTCCCACTCTAGTGAGGTTCCAACAACAATCATTGACTTTTAGATTACGTTAATGCTCGAGAGGATGACTTGTTATGAGCTGCCTAATAATCAGACTCAATTTCTATTTAATTTTACTTCATTACAAAAGATTAAAGACCATTCTGAAGGGTTGTTCAGAAGTCTGTTGCCAGCACGCGAAGGCAGCGTTTTTCCGGATGTGACGTTACCTTTACGTTCGTCGTGTTTTTAAAAAAAAAGCGGCGGTTGCTTTCTTTATCGCACTTCTCCAGCACAGTAACAAAAAGTAAGTGGGCTGTTTATTTCTTTTTTGCCCCGATGACGTGGAAAGCAGTTTAACAGACTATTAAACCTCATTAAAAACTATCGTTTTGGTGGCCCAGGCGTTGTCTATATTGAAAAAAGCTAAATTCAGGTCAGCTAGCTAACGCTAACCAACGAATTAACGTTATAGCTAAGTATGCTATCTAGCCGGGGAGTTGGCTAGGTAAATAATGCATTTAACGTTACTGTGCTGTTATAGTTTGGTAGTAAAGTAACGCTAACGTTACATGCCTTTTCTGCAGAATGTTTAGATGGTAAATTGTAAAATTGCTGTACCATTGTTTTGAGCAAACGGTAGTCATTGTAAATTCTACCTCAATCTGACCACTGAGAAAAAACCACGCTACTGGGTTAATTAACTGTTAACATGTCGTAAATGATTAGGGACTGATAAACTTTGACTTGAATCTCGGAGACCTAAAGTTACCCAAAGAATTTTGGACACATTGTCCAGAAAAAGTTATTAAACATTAAACATTATTAGTGCAACCACCGTTTACATTAGGACTACCGTTATCTGGTGTTTGACATTTGACATCTGTCAAATGTTTATGCATACATTTTATTAACACTTGTGCTTGTTCTCTCATTTAAGTAGGATCCTGGTGTTTTTCTGCAAAGTTTACTACACCAAGACCATGCAGCACCAGCAGTATGCAGAGGAGCAAGGCCTTTTGGGCTCACTGTGTCCTGGGCAGAAGAGGCTGGAGGGGAAGACCTTCTACCTGGACAGTGTAAAGAAACGCCCAACAGCCCTGCTTCTGGAGACTGTATCTCTTCTAGGAGGAGTAAGCATGTGTGAAGATAAAGGCAGTATGCCTGTGGATCCTTGCTGTAAACATTGGTGGTTGTTGTTTATATACAACAACTGTTATCAGATTTTGATCTAGGCAGTGACACTTTAGGTATAAACAATAATGCAAGAATTTGGCTGCACCAGCAATTTGCCAAAATTTGGCTGCTGACAAAGTCAAGAGAAAAATCAAACATTTTTGTCTGATCAGTGTCAGGAAAAATGTTTGGTTCAATTTTTGAAAAAGTTGTAGTAGCCAAAAGTGCAACTAACGGTACATCACATTCTTGCAAAAACGTTTATGAATCATAAAATGTGACAATTGTGTGTATCGTCGTACTTTTTGATTGTGTGCTAGTATACAGCACTACAACATTGCTTTGTTGTCTTTTTAAATTGTCAAGAAAGTTTTATCTTGAACCCAAAGGAGTATGGAAGAAAGCACTTATTGAAGATTAACTGTTGACTGAGCTGCTTTTGTTTAATGCATTTTACCTGCTGTACTAAATTGTATAATTCAATTTTGTACAGAAAAGTGAATGTTTGTGCTATTGATGAGTAGTCTGTACATTGTTTCTGATCATTTAAGCAGACAAAAGCATTTAAACAGTAGCCAAACTGACTACATTCCAATCAATACTGTTATTGAATATAAATCAATTGTATACCTACTGAGGTTCAAGTTAGATTAAGATAAAGGTCTGACTATGACAGATGTCTCAGCAGAAACTGATGAGCTAATGCTGTTTTTTGTTTCTTATTCTGAAGAGGGTCGAGAGTTTCCTGCACAAGGATGTGAGCTTTGTTGTGACTGGAAGCCCAGAGGGCCTGAAGGGGCAGAAACGTACTGACACCAAAGCAGAGACACAGGGGATGAGTGAAGAAGCTCAACGTCCTGTGATGCAGCGAGAGAGTGTCCTCAGCAGTGACAAACGGCGACCCGGAACTCCTAGACCAATGGTACTGAGCATCACCCATGCATGTTTTAAAACATTTTACAGCTAACAAGAGTGTTGGTACTTAATAAATATTAACCAGATAATTGGCAAGAGAAACTCACAAAAAGGTTAAAGCTAAATATTACTGAGGTCAGGTCAATTTTACCAAACAGCTGATTCCATTGAATTAACTTATGTGGTCTGCAATGTTTTTCCTAATTGATGTATTGTAACAGAAATCAAATGCAACTCCTCTCTTTCTGTGTTGATGAGAAAATATATTTCTTGCTGTAGAATAAAAAAAAAAATGGATACTTAGATATGCTATTTATTGCCCTGATACAGGTGATTATGTTGTTACCAGTGTACATTGTTATATATTTATGTGAGAAATGCTAAATGCAACCATTCAAGAACAAATACCAAATAAAACAATTGGTTATTGATCTTGTTTTCATTACCAACTCATTTGGACAATATCCCAGTGGACGTTACTATAAAGTATAAGCCAGAATGAAACGTATATCTGTGCTGTATTTTTCTTTACAGCCTTGTGGCAGCCGTGGGAAGGCCTTGCTTGAAAAAGCCATTCGCAACAATGTAAGTGTCAGTGCAGCTGGAAAATGGTTTATGTTGCAGATCTGTGGGCTTTTAATTTTTGTAGATATTGGTGTTACACTGAAGACTGACATGGTTTGTTATCTCGACTTGTTTCTGATGGATCTGTCTTGTAGGAACGACTGCAGGGGAGCAGTGTTTTGGCCAATGCTCAATCTTGGGGAGTGAAGATTTTGTATGTGGAAGGTATCCTTTTGACTAATAACATGATTTGAAGGGAACTCTTATACCCCTTTCACACCAATGGTTCAACCAGGGTTATACCCAGGTGGACTGTGTTAACCTCTTTCACACCACCTAACACGGTTGGGCCAGGGTTGTCTGATCAGGGTTCAACCCTCCTTTTGCCGAGCCGGTCTACATGGGTATATCCCTGGTCATGACAATTCAGAGATCACCTGGGTCCACCCGGGAGCAATGCATAACAATTACCTTAATTGCTAGAAATGTGCGGGGCTTTTACGTTATATTCAGTGAACAGCTAACATCACATACTCCAGTCCATCTGTATACCAGGAGAACTTGTTTTTTTTAGCTACTTGATTCTGTCATTGTACAGTAGGGAGAGATAAATAATGCTTACTTTATGATTATTTCACAGTGATTACTTTCTAAAGCACACATAAATAACCATCAAACACTTCACAGCTGATTTATGCAGACTGATTTCTCCTCTGCATATTTATTGCAGATATTATTTGGCTTGTATGTGTTCATATCTGTAGTGCAGTGAACCTCTGCTCACAGCAGATGGCACCATGTGAGTGTTTTTGTTCTGTGCTGCTGTGTCTTACTGATCCCAGCTGAAGAGGGCTGCTGTTAACCACCATAGAAATGCCACATTCTTAACCAAGTAACAGTGTGTGAAAGTCTTGTATTGTTCCTTAATGTAGTATCAGATGTCATTTTATATTTGAAACAGTTGACTCGAGAGAGCTTCAGTGCTATACACAAGAGGCCGGAGGTAAGATGTTTGGGCTGAATGTCTTTTCACTTCAACAAATATCCAAATATAGCAGTTCTAAATAAAAAAAATAAAAAATCAAGCAAGTAAATAATTTATAAATTAAGTTAAACAGTTCTGAAAAAAATTAGTTCAGCTCCCATTAAAATGTTATACACTTTGTTAGGGTTTGTAATCCATCAGTGTTTGCTCTTTAATGTTAATGAGTCTTTTTTTAATGCAGAGGACTTGCACCAAACAACAAAGTCCCCATGTTATCAAAGGTTAGTTGATGGATATGTGCTGCTAATGTGTTTATTTTCCAACAATACGGTATTTCTGTGGGTCTGAGTGCTTATTTAATTGTTTGCCTGTACCTCTTTACTTCTCCTGGTCTACAGCTGCAGCTTTGAGGTCTCCCTATCTTAAAATTGAAGATATGAGCAGGTGAGTATCATCCCTCATTCAGTGCAGTTTATGTTTGTCCATTTTCTCTCTAGTTGCGAGGGAGGATGTAAATGGGGGGAAAAGGAACTGTCTAACCTGCTCCCTCAGAAATCTCAACTCTTGAGGGAAATATCTGTCTCTATAGCTGCTAAATGCTCCACTTTGTTCACTAGCCAGTCGCTAACTGTGTCTCTCTGCTGTTTAGGCTGAACAGGTGATGTACGGTGGGTTTGTAGAGCTTTTTTGTTAAAAACAGCTGAAAACGACCCTGTGAGAGGGAACCAAAACAGTAAAGTTGCAGGGTGAACAAGTTAAACCATGAACTGAAAGTCGCTGCAAAGCTCCGTAAAGCCAAGGGGAGCTGCAGATTCAGTGGATAATTCTTTGTAAGTTCATCATTACGAGCGAACCCGTTCACATTGTCATTTGATACATTGTTAGTGTAAATATTTTTTCATAGCTGCTTTAATCTTGTGTTTGATTCCAAGTTAATTAAGCCAAGCTAGAATTTAGCAAGGCAAAGGGAATTGTTTTTGCCTTCCCAGGTTCATGGTTGTTATGTATCAGATTAGATCCTTTATGCAGTTCAAACAGAATGACAGTGAAACAACAATGAGTGGCAGGGACCTGTCCCCGTGTTTCCTACCCCACTGGGTGCAGGTTTGCATTTCAGCCCAGATGATTTTCTTAATTGAACCTGTTGAGGAGTCCCATCATGTAATGTGACAAGCCCCCTCAGTGATGCAGCTCCCCAGGAGCTCAGAGCTCAAGCGGATACGATTTCTATTCGATGAGGCTTTTGCAAGCTCCACTGCCTGTTCCAGCAATGGATCTCTATGTGCTAACAGGTCTTTTCATTTGCCTTCTCATTTTAGTTAATTGAAGTGCTCTGGCTATGTGTGTGTAGGCCATTTCTGTGAGAAAACCCATGACACCTGAAACATTTACACATTATCCGTGCTGGGCTTCAGCAAATAATTTTTGCAAAGTGGAGTGAAATATTTTTTATTTGAAAATATTGGAATGATGATGATATTAAGTCTTTTTTTTTTTATCTGTATGCAAATGTACAGTTTGCTTTTTCATGTATAACTTTTCAAATGCTAAAACATTTTTATTTGATTTAGACCTTGTGTATTAAATTCTTTTGTTTTGTTCTCTAACCAGGAGATACAAGCCCTTGCATATTCAATCTATGACATTCCCACCTCTGTGGTACACGGGCCGATTTAGTCCCTTTGAATCTCCTCCTCCTCCTCGGTTTGAAAAGCAGACAGAGTAAGTAGAAAATAAAACCAGGTTCGTTTAACTGCCATTATTTGAAGGATACAGACCATTGTTTTGCTAACAAACTGTCTGGGTTCAAAAGTCTATTATGTACTCTTCATTCTTTGTAAATTAGGGAGAAGAAAAAAGTTGAAAGCAGCATTAAGGACAAATCTCAAACCCCACTCTGGTGTAACCCTTCCCCTTGGCGGCCACGCAAAAAGGACCTGTCTTACTGTGAATGCTGTCATCAACCCTTCACTAATCTGGAGGAGGTGAACATCTTTAAGAATTACTTTTGTTAGCACCTAGCTGATTTGTTTTTGCCTTCATTGTTTTGTTTATATTTACATCTGTGACTTGTGGTCTTTGTTTGCCCTCGCAGCACTTGCAGTCTGATCAGCACCGTGCGTTTGTGCTGGATCCCTCAAACTACAGTGTGATGGACCAACTCGTGGCTGAAATGATTCCGGGATTCAACCCCAATCCAGCGCAGCTGTCAGAAGAAACACTGAACCGGTGAGTTTTGATTATCACCTAGTAATGTCCTAATGTTGTAAAATTCCTGTAATTTTTCTTTTTTCACTGGACCACAATTAGGCTTGCTGTGGTTGTCGGTGTTTTTGGTGGTCAGACATACACCGATTTCATTGTTTGCCCACAGTCGTTTTGTTTTTACAGAAATGAAACTCCTTTAGTTCACCAGATCAGCGCCCATGTTCATCAAATTTTATTTTGTAAAATCATTTTTGTAAAATACTAAAGGTGATAATTATATTTTGTTCGATGACTAACGCTCTAAATATAAACCAAAAGTGTCTGCTCCGTGCTGCAGCAGAGTCTCAGAACAGAGTATTAAGGTGGAGAGGAGTTTACTGACAAGATGGCGGAGTGGTGGAGGTTTTGGTGTCAAATTGAAAATCCAAGTGCCTATTTATTCTTCTCAAACTGCCCATGGCTGCTGCACCTGTATTCACCCTCTGTATGAGACGCGCTGTAGGAGCGCCTGTCTCTTTAATTCCTCCTCCCGAAAAAAGCCCATCTGCTCTGATTGGCCAGCGCACGCTTCCTGGAATCTCCGGTTGAAGCTGGAGCTACTGCAACGGAGTATATAGCAGGACTTTGTACCGTGAAAAATCACCAATAAAGGCTTCTAAACCAAATATTACCCAACCGGACATGTACCAGCAATAAATTGATCGGAATTTGGGAAGAAATGACCATCATTGGCTGAGATGTCAGCTACGTCGCTTTAGCGTGTAGCTACTTAATAGTTAGCAGTATGCTAATGTTAGGTTGTAGTGGAATGAAGCAGCACTTTCTACCGTCAAAAGTCGCAGATAAAGGCTTCTGAACCAAACACTACTCAATCAGACGTGTTTCAGCAGTAATGGGGAGAATTTAACAACATTGGCAGCCAAGATGACATTGTTTCCTGCCGTTAGCCATGCAGCTACTTTAGTTAGCAGTTGACACTAATAGAACATAGCAGAATAAAGGTTTTTAAACCAAATACTACTAAGAGAAAATGTTTCAGGAGTAATGTGTCTAAAATACATTTACTTCTTCATTTACTTTGAGTTTTGTATTGTTGCATTTATTTTTTATTGTTATTTTGTGTTGTGCCTCTGTTGTATGTTATTGTTTATTTATAGACTGTGTTCAGCACTTTGGTCAACAGTGTTGTTTTTAAGGTGCTTTATAAATAAAGGTGGACTGGATTATTTGAAACGTTTAACATGAATAAATCCAACATTATAACATTGTAGATATGACAGAAAACACATAAAAGCATAATATGTGACCTTCAATAGTTAGTTAGTAGTTATTAATATACAGATATTGAGCGTCATCGACAAATATCTTTTTGTGTGAAATGTCTGGTGTAATCGCTTATACCGGTGTCACTTTGTTTATTAACCAGTGGGGATTTTTTCTCACTGTGGCATTCCTAACCATAATGTTTTTTCTGTGTTTTAAATGAAGGATGTTATGTATTTTCTATGTCCTCCTCCTAGACCACCAACTCCTTTGCCCGTCTGTGAACTGGAGCCTCTCACTGATGCTGAGACGGAGCACGCTGTTCAGGCCCTGCAGAGACGCGGTTCATCATTCAATATTAACATCTCCAGCCCTATTGGAGGTCCTCTTTCCTCTGGCCCAGCCAGCCCATCACCAGGAGTTCAGTTTCCTGTCCCAAATCCACCAGCCACTCCACCTGCTGACATCCAGCCTTTCACTACTAACACAGACTGCCAGCTCCCTGACAGCCATCCTCACGCTTTAAGTCCCGCCATGCCTGTTTCAGATGTTGAACCACAAGCCTACAACTCAGCCAGCCAGCAGCCTGATACTCAACATCTCTCCCCCTGCCCTGACAACCCATGCCTCTCCCCTGACCCTTACTCCCTGCCTCCGGTCCTCAGCCCACAAGTCCCTTATCCCTTCCACATTGTGGAGCCACACTGCCCGTATTCAGAGCCTCCTGTCCTTAGTCCTCAACCGTACACTGCAGAGGAGGCTGTGGAAGGACACCCTTGTGAAATGGACACTGCAGAAAGTGTGTCTCAGTCAGTCCCTAATCATATCTCCACCGCACTTTTTCCCTCTGTGGTTTTGACAAATACAGCAAAGGGATCAAACCACAAAAGTCTTTTAGGATTTAGCGGGATCACATGTTCCACCAAAAATGGTTTGGAGTGTGCCAAGCTGTTGTCGCGTAGATCTCGTTCCTTGCCTCGACAGTCAGCGACTGCACCAAACCCCAAAAAGCGCTGTAGATCAGCCAGCCCTGAACACAGCCGGAGCAAAAGGAGGAGAATTACAGTGAAATGTGGCTACAGCAGTAGTTGGACTGAACAAGGGCATCTATCTGTCAAACCAGAAAGTCACATTCTGGCAAAACCTGAGGGAAGTTTATTATTTGACAAGGTCTCTTCAACAAGCGCCTTGGAAAAACTTGGTTCAAAACAGACTTTTACCACGTTTTGTGTTCCTACGGTACAGAATTTCACTTGGGCACCAATTCAAGTGGACATTTTAGGTCATGGTAGCACTTCTGTTGCTGATCATCCATCACGGCCACTTTCCTCAAAAGCAAAGATTTGTGATCCTCCACTCCAGTTCCCCAATGATAAATCTCACAGTGCGTTTTTCAGTCAAGACTCCCAATGTTCACTATCCCACTCCACCTCAGTGTGCATCGAGTCAGCCCTCATCCCAGACATTGCCACGCTCTCTCCATCATCTTCAGACTCTGACTGGGACTGTGGTCTGCTGTCACGACTTGGACCGACCTCTGCTCCTCCTCTGTTGCCCACTGAGCAGAGTTGTGAGCTCGACAAGGAGCTTCTCCACATGCCATGCACGTGGATGCACGACACCAGCTATGAGTCACGTCTTCACACTGTCCTTCAACCGTCAAAGCCAGCAACCTCACTGTGTGGGGAAGAAATGGACCCTTCAGCGTTTTCCAGGACTGTGGTACAGGTTGTTGAGGTTCAGCACTGATGGTTCTTCTCTTGGTCATTTTAAAGAACTGGAAGAACCGCTACCTAGAGGCCGTGTCAGGCATTTACAATAGGAAGTCTTTGACTTTGCTGCTGCGTATCCCACTGCAAGAAACAATGGGCAGCACTTAAGCTCATCTAAATAAGTCAATGAAATATACACTGAATAAATATTTTAAACTTAGTGCAAACTAAAATTGAATATTTAGATGTTTTTACAGATGCTGATTGTTATTTTGTATATTTTGTTGTTGTTGCCGTAGATGTTACTTAGCGGAGGTGCATCTTCCCATGAATTTGAAGAGTGTCCATTATAATTTTTCCTCTCAACCCCTTATCCTCATGCACAGAACCCTAAGTAATATTCTGTATGTCGTGCTGACTGCAGTCTATCAGCGCCTAGGTCCGGGAACACAAGGCTTTTCTGAAGGGGGGCATTACTCAATTACTGTAAGTGCTGCATCTGGATCAGATCCCACTTGCGACAGAATTGATGAGGCGTTCGTAGAGTGGAGGACTCGCACAACCTGTGAAACATCAGTCTGTCTGATTAATGTCAAATGGTCTTTTCTGATTTTTGAAGGACCGCTAAAAGACTGGCTTTGTCAAGGAGAGATGACTGCTTCACAGTAGTGTGCTGCAGCTACAGTGAGGTTTATTGTCTTCACTTGCCAGTTTTTCAAATATAAGGTCACCTACCATTAAAGACTCCTTGCTCATAATAGACACAAAAAAACAGCTAAAATCTCACCTTTTTATGAGTATCTTGCATGGGCATTTAAAACCGATGCAGAATGCAACAAGCAAAGAGATGCCAAACATGATTTCAGTATGTGGAAGATAAGCAGTTATCTTAGGAAAATGTGAAGTCAACTCTTGTACAGTGTTTTTAAATAAATGTTTTTAACCATAAACCTTTCCTGCTGCATAGTTTAGAAAAAAGTTGTTAAAAGTTTAGAACTGTTGGGGTATGCTGAGGGTAATTTTTCCTGCTGTCTTAATGAATGCTGACTTTGCTCAAAGCTAAAGGAGAGCCAAATGGGGAGGGAAGGATGAGGCAAGGGCAGCAGTAGGTCGATGTGTCCTGTTTGGCTCATTGTCCCAGCTGACGCAAACAATATTTGATATCTCATCTCAAAGCCTTGTTACGTAACCCTTAACTATCCAGATTTGTTGGAATGAAGGGATCTTTTGTGTGGGTGAACCTGGCCTAAACTGCTTCAGCTCGTCAAGAAAGAAAGGAGAACAATCTTTTGGGTTGTTGTGTACTGTGTAGACTGGAAAGGGGAAAAGAATGTGGGAATTATGTCTTGTGATAGTGTAATTTCCAACAGGGAGTTTACGGTTCAAGTGAGATACAAAGCTCTAAATACCAAATGTTCAGGTCTAAGTACTTGGCCCATCCTTCCATTCAATTCCAATATAAAGCACAATAATTAGAAGAAAGGCATATATTCAAAATACTATATAAGTTTATTATTATAACTCAACTTCTTCCAGACTGAGGGTCTGGTTTGAACAGATTTGACTGACTGTAACTAAACAACCCACTAATTGTCATCAGACTGTGATTGATTCAAATGTTGCTAAATACTGGTGTATGTGCTATTCCAACTGACTCTGGCCAACTTAAAAAATTGAAATACAGAAATCTCCTAAAGGTAATAACCAAAACTGTACTAACTTTGGCAGAAAAGTGTGTGTTCATGTAGGACTTCAACCTATAGCAGTGGTTGGCTTCTCATCACAGGTTATATGAGCTTACTGTGTGAGAGCTGTGGGCAGTTCAGCCAAATGGTAATGTTTCCCTCTCAGATCTGATTAACTTAAATAATTTTAAGGGGCCTGAACACATGGAAGCATATAAAATCAGTGTAATGTCAAAAACAGGATTTGTTTAGGGGTGTAACAGAAATATATTTTCTTTTTGTATCCCAATCATCTTGTGACCATAGACTGTGACCTTTCATTTTTATCCTGGGACTCCTATTTGGGAGCCTGACCACTGATATTTAGTTAGGCATTTAACAAAAGTCTCCAGGTTTTCTGGCTGTAGGTCTAAGAGTGGCACATTATAAGGAAAGAAAAATACTATTGGAGCAAAATTAATGATTGATGTTTTGATCAGGTTTGCTTATATGATATGATTATTACAAAGAAAAGGGCAGATTAAAGCGCCATATCAAATACATCTAAAACGTGTTAGGCACAATAAACTTATTTTCTTTTTAAGAATTAACATGTAGGCTATCCTAATTCTGACAAATACAATATCGGCTGACCTGAGTTTTGCACATCAGGTCTCATCAAAGAGCGTGGGTGGGCCCGTCAAACCCCACGTGCTACTTGCGTATCCTCAGTGCTTCAATCAAGCTCAGAGGCGTAGGCCGAAAGACGAGTGTGCGATCACGCTGCGGAGCTCTGTGACACCAACACACACCATGCTGCAGGAGCCCAGCAAAGGAGCCTCTTCGGGGGGCTTTTAACTCGCTACAGGCGGAAAGGGAGAAATGCGGTCGCCGCGTTTAAAGGAACCTCTCTGTTCTGTTTGCCTTCGCTGTCAGCAACAGTCGTACTGCAGCTCCGCTCGCGGCTCCCATCAGGTCATCTAACGGCGCCGCACCGAGGAAATCCCTGGGACTATGTGAGCATCATGCTCGCTGTGAGATGCCTGCTGTTCGCTGCAGTGTGTGCACGGTGCGCCGTGACCGGTGAGACGCTTTTCTTTCATCTAATTGTTTAGTTTATGACAAGCAACCTGTTATTAGTGATGGAAACAAAGAAATAAAATAGTACGTGTTCTGCCAGTTCTTGCGTCCACTCAACCTGTCTAATAACCAGGACCGTGTAGCTAATTGTTTCATCTGTGTCAACAAGCAGCTCAGCATCAGCTGTTGAATCCTGCAGAAATAAGACCTTTTTAACATCCCATTCAGAACCATAAACCCACACTTTGCTCTCTGCCATCTCATGCTGCCTGTGCACTTAAGCTCTCGTGTCGTCTGCAGGTCTGAGGGAACTGGTGAGTGTGGAGGAAAGACTGCCGCCTGCAGAAGAACTCGTTCAGCCCAAGCGGCTCCTGCACCAGATCCACTCCCAGGAGGAGCTGCTCCACAGCCGCCTGGACACCCGGGTCAAAAACTACACAGCCGGAGCACAAGTGAGTTGTTTTCACACCCAGAGCTAAACACATGTATTAGGCTATTATTCCCCTTAATTTAGTCTGTTTCTACATATTCTGTACAGTTAGCTGTTGAGATGAAATTATGACCAAGGTCTCCCCAGTAAATGGGTGTCATTGAGTTTTTATGAAGAATGGCTGATTTCCTCCAACAACAAAACTAGATGATGAAGAGATCAGTCAACTGTCCAACCTCTAATAAAGCCGCCACCCTCTCTAGGAATTCTCCCATCAGTGAAACTTAAAAGCTATAAAACAAAGAAGGAGTTGAAGTTGATAGATTTACACATTTTACTCATGTATGATTTGAGGATAATGCCATTGAAATACATTCCTCTTTTTACATTCTTCTATTTATGCTGGACAGACTTTTTAAATCTTCATGTTTTAATCATAATTCTGCTGGATAGTATGTCTTGGCCCTTAAATCGGCAGTTTTCTTTTTTGTTTTCAGTTTTCTTTATTGTATGTCCCCACACTGTACAGCGTGCCTTCATTTAGCCAATTCCCCCACCTGATAACCTAAATTGAAACAGAATCCCTAGGGGGATTACAATGGAAAAATAGAAAAAAAACATTGATAATCTAAAATTCTAAAATGGATTAACCTCTAGCCTTCACCTGTTCTCTGTCAGGACCTTATTCAGCCCTGTTTGTCCTCTCTTTTGAGGTCATGTGTCTGACACTCTCTTACCATGTCACACCCCCCACATGATACCCAGCTTGCCCGGGCCACAACAGGGCAGAAAAAACCCTGCCCACCACCCCCCTCCTCTAGCCACCACCTCCTCCTTTCCAGTACAGTCCATTAGATTATATTTCACACCTCTACCTGTCCTCTCTCGTTACCTTCACTATAAACACTGTCAGTCAGCTGCAGGCCTGTCAGCGGATATGACACAGGTCTGACTTTCAGCTACCCTCTGTGGGCAGCGTGCTCTCTTTTCTGAGACTGAGCAGCCCTCTGGAAGATGTGTGTTTGTTGTTTTCCATGGAGAAGTCTGCAATGCTACAGAATGTGAATTTAGATGTGAGATAGAGTCCCTCTACTAGCTGTAAACTACACATGTAAAATTAATCCTAACAAGCAATGATAATCTTTTGACATACATTTGAAAGCAAGTATGTAAAAAGTTATATATGGATTCTCATGTAATCCACCAAATGTACCTGAGCTTTAAAGTAATCTGTTAACATCATGGACTGAACAACAGATGTTTTATGTTCATGAAGCTTTTAAAAAATGTTCATCAAAGTGTCAAAGACTTTTTTGCTAGACTTAAAGCTGCTATAATCTGTATTTTTATATTAGAAATACATCAAAACGACTGTGTAATGTGAATGCTGTTACTGGTTCTTATGAACACAAACTATTTTATTCAGCTCTTTTTTGTTTTGTTTTTACGAACCGCAACTTTACTGTTTGGATTCACTCTCACCGCTCTCATCACCCTCATTTCTAACAGTTTTCAGTGAAACTGCTAATAAACCGACTGTACCCTCAGAGTTAAAAGTTGAGAAATCTAACTTCAAAACAATGCTAATGTTTTTCTGTGTGTAGGTTATAACTAGTTGCTAGCAAGTTAAAATCCATTTCAAAGACATAAAGGTCAAAAAACAAGTTCCAAATGATTCTTTCAACTGAGAAATACGATGACCTGACAGTTAATTTCTTTCCTGTGGTCCTTGTTGCTCATTAACAGGAAGTATTACTGTAAACTAAGTTTAAGGTTACTCTCTCAAAACAAGCAGGGGTTTATTTTTTGGTTATTTAGCTCATTTTGTTTTTATTAATCCATTAATAATCATTATAATGTCAAGAAATAAGTACAACTGCCCATCGTAAATTAACAGAGCCTGTAATGCTTGCATCTAACCAGTGGCAATTATCTTATGCTCATATAAGAGAAGATAGCAATAATTTTTTTCTTATTGCCATCCTATTTGTATCCACTATACGATTTGATGTCTTGAGCTGAGATACTGTATGGTGTGTCAAATTGAATATTTGGGATTTGATGTTAAAATCAAAAATACAATAATAAATCTCCACAGTCGGAGCTCTGATGCAGCGGTCTTCTCTCTGCTCACATGCACCATTGCGGCCTTTTTATCGTGCTGTATATGGACCCAGTGGAGGTTTAGATTTATACTAAGTGGTTTGCAGAGAGTGCAAGGCAATACTAATGAGACCTTCCTTGCAGCTTGGCCAATAAGTACCAATGGGAGCCACCACAGAGCTCAGTCTTATAATGTGGATATGGCTCACCTTGGAGCAAGGTTAGACAGCCGATGAGCCCTAACACCCAGTTTTATCCTAAAAAGCCTCAGGGATGGATGAGGCTGGCTCGCCTTCAGGGAGAGGTTACTAGAATAGGATGTCCCTTTTTATTATATCTGTGTTGCTTTGCTCTCTATGCACACTTCCGTTATTTCATATTGAACATCCACCAACCTTCTCCTCTCCTCCACTCTCTTTATCATATTATGTCACATTTCTTCCTGAAAACTGAAATACTTGACAATTAGTCATTCATTTATTTAAGTCAGTGTCAGGGATCAACACCATGCAGTGATTTAAATTCAGTGATGCATGGGTTATTAATCTAAAAGTAAGCTTTAGGCGTCCAAGTACTAATTGATGCTAATTTTCTGTTTTGAGTTCCACACATCATTGGAAGTCTCCATGTTGGTTTATCTGCCAGTTTACTGACTACTTTGGCGCTCCTTGCACAGAGCTGAGACATAAATAGGAACTGAAGCACAAACATTTGAGATTTAGACATTTTCCATATTGTAATTCCACTACTGCTACTTCTGTTTACTCTCTAATGCTGCAATTGAATTCCGAATTGAATGTCTAGGGATAGAGGGGACCAATTTGCAAATCCATCTGAGGCAAATTTGTGATTATGGGCTTTAGAGATAAAGTAATTTAAAATGCACGTGGTTGGGGATTGGAGTGCAGTGTTGCAGTACAAAACTCATGAACAGGAAACTCCTATAAATGCAAATACAACACTAAAGCTGTGTCCCAACTCCATACTAATCCCAAGCAGTTTTTGAGTATGTAGTGTGTTCAGACAAAATAAAGTATGCATACTAAAACAAAAACTTGATTTTTGGATGTGCTGTAATTAGAGACTTTCTCAAACAATGGCGAAGAAAAAAATAATAAAAGTAATTGTGGATGGTGGTAAAACAGCTCTAGGAACACCTAAAAAAAAAAACTAAAGATTGGATTTTTGGACATTTTGCTGGCTCTTGTTAACTGTAATGGCCAATGGAATTTCATGGTCACAGTTTTATTGACGTCTGATAGTGCAAGTATTGTAGCATTACTACCCCAAAAGCTACAGATAGTAGCACTAATGTTAGCTAGCAAAGCTTGCCTCGCCTTGTTGACAAGTCAGCCAACCTTTTTTTAACGAATTTGCATATTGAGATCCAATCACACTGCGGCCACAAATGAGAAAATGAAAGCGCATTTTACCAATACCAGATGTAAATGCAGATTGGATGTCCTTATACAGATAACGTATCCAGATACAGATCACATGTTAATACCAGGTGTAAATGGGGCCTAACTGTTAGTATAATACGTTAAAGTATGTTGACTTCTTGTATACTAAAAAGTCTCTATATTATAAGTATTAGTATATAGTACATTCCGTATAGTATGTAGTACGAATCAACAAACTTGAAATTGGTCAAATGAAGCCATTGATTTTTTTTTTTTTTTTTTTTTTTTTATTGGTTTAGTTGATTTACCAAAGGGGACAAACCTTTTAAACTACCAGCAGCAGACCGACATAATCAATCAGATTCAGTTTATCTGATTTTTTTTTTTTTTTTTGCTGCTTGCATCAGTATCTTAGTAAATGTAATCAAATAGAAGTTTATTTTCTCCCAAATTCTCCTCCCTCCCTCAGCCCCTCCATCTGGCCCAGAGCAGCTTCTTGGTGGAGGCCTTTGGCACATCCTTCATCCTTGACCTGGAACTAAACCAGTAAGTCACTACATGCCTGCAAAGCTTTCACACATTCGCACCACAGAGGCACCAAACAGCGTTTATGGTTTGTTTACCACAGCAGTCCATGTCATGACTGTACTCGGCACACGATTACTGCCTATCTTACCTCATCCTTCTCAAGCCCACCTACGGTATTGTACTGTACATCCTGCTTGTTGGCGTTATACAGTGGTGTGAAAAAGTGTTTGCCCCCTTCCTCATTTCCTGTTCCTTTGCATGTTTGTCACACTTAAGTGTTTCGGAACATCAAACCAATTTAAACAATAGTCAAGGACAACACAAGTAAACACAAAATGCAATTTGTAAATGAAGGTGTTTATCATTAAAGGTGAAAACAAATCCAAACCATCATGGCCCTGTGTGAAAAAGTGATTGCCCCCTAAACCTAATAACTGGTTGGGCCACCCTTAGCAGCAACAACTGCAACCAAGCGTTTGCGATAACGTGCAATGAGGCTTTTACAGCGTCCTGGAGGAATTTTGGCCCACTCATCTTTGCAGAATTGTCCTAATTCAGTTACATTAGAGGGTTTTCGAGCATGAACGGCCTTTTTAAGGTCATACCACAACATCTCAATAGGATTCAGGTCAGGACTTTGGCTAGGCCACTCCAAAGTCTTCATTTTGTTTTTCTTCAGCCATTCGGTGGTGGACTTGCTGGTGTGTTTAGGATCATTGTCCTGCTGCAGAACCCAAGTTCGTTTCAGCTTGAGTACACGAACAGATGGTCGGACATTCTCCTTCAGGATCTCTTGGTAGACAGCAGAATTCATAGTTCCTTTTATCACGGCAAGTCTTCCAGGTCCTGAAGCAGCAAAACAGCCCCAGACCATCACACTGCCACCACCATATTTTACAGTTGGTATAATGTTCTTTTTATGAAATGCAGTGTTCCTTCTACGCCAGATATACTTGGACACACACCTTCCAAAGAGTTCCACTTTTGTCTCATCGGTCCACAGAATGTTGTCCCAAAAGTCTTGGGGATCATCAAGATGTGTTCTGGAGAAATTGAGACGAGCTTTGATGTTCTTTTTGCTCAGCAGTGGTTTTCTCCTTGGAACTCTGCCATGCAGGCCATTTTTGCCCAGTCTTTTCCTGATGGTGGAGGCATGAACGCTGACCTTAACTGAGGCAAGTGAGGCCTGCAGTTCTTTGGACGTTGTTGTGGGGTCTTTTGTGACCTCTTGATGAGTCGTCGCTGCGCTCTTGGGGTAATTTTGGGCGGCCGGCCACTCCTGGGAAGGTTCACCACTGTTCCATGTCTTCGCCATTTGTGGATAATGGCTCTCACTGTGGTTCGCTGGATTCCCAAAGCTTTGGAAATGGCTTTATAACCCTTTCCAGACTGATAGATCTCAATTACTTTCTTTCTCAATTGTTCCTGAATTTCTTTGGGTCTCGCATGATGTGTAGCTTTTAAGGATCTTCTGGTGGACCTTACTGTGTCAAGCAGCTCCTATTTAAGTGATGCCTTGATTGTGAACAGGTGTGGCAATAATCAGGCCTGGGTGTGGCTAGAGAAATTGAACTCAGGTGTGGACAACCACAGTCATAGTATGTTTTAACAAGGGGGGCAATCACTTTTTCACACAGGGCCATGATGGTTTGGATTTTTTTTCTCCTTTAATAATAAACACCTTCATTTACAAATTGCATTTTGTGTTTACTTGTGTTGTCCTTGACTTTTGTTTAAATTGGTTTGATGTTCCGAAACACTTAAGTGTGACAAACATGCAAAGGAACAGGAAATGAGGAAGGGGGCAAACACTTTTTCACACCACTGTATATGGACTGGCTGCAGGCTAAGTGTATACCTCCCCTCCCCCTCTTCTCACTCGACACATTTTGCTCTAATGGTCTGCATTTATGTAAAACCTTCACTGGCTTTCTAAACACTTGGAATAAATTAATCTGAACACATTTTGGTTTTATTTATGGATCAATGTGGTGATCTCGATTCACGCAAGTTACTGTTTGACTAGCAATGTTATTCTGTTAAATAGCAATCAGCCATAATGGCCGCTAATAGTAACACACAATCAGGCTTTTTCAAACATTTCTTTAGTTCAGGGTAAAACTAAATGTTAGAATGATTATTGCTCTCCTCACTTTTTTCGTCCTCTTCTCTCCAGCAATCTCCTGTCTACAGACTATTTGGAACGTCACTATGATGAGGATGGGCAGCTGTCACAGAATATGGTAGGACTATCTTATAGAAATTGACATTTTCAGAGATTTTCACTTTCACACTTCACTTTCTTGCCAAGAGTTAGATGAGAAGATCATTACCACTCTCATGGCTGTACAGTAAATATGACGCTGCAGGTTAGCTTAGCTGGGGGAAATGACTAGCCTGGCTCTCTGTCAAGTTAACAAAATTCTCACTTTCGACAAGGACAATTTTCCAAAATGCGGAACTACTCTAAAAAGAAATCCTACTTTATCATGTTTTTTTTTTTCTTCTTCAATGGCAAAAGGGCATATGTAAACATGTAGAGCCCGTCAGATTTTTGGTCCAACACCATTATTAATATTTGAGAATTTATACATTTATATATTTGAGAAAATCTGAATAAATACATTGGTCGAGGATCCTTAACATTTGGTTATAACGGCTGCATTAAGTAGAAAGCAAAAAACTTGCCACATTTTTAAGTAGAGTGAGACCTCTTTGTGTAGCTCTCCCTCTCTGTCTGCATGTGTACACAGCCAATATGAACACTTTCCCTCTTTGAAATTACCTATGATTGGCCATGAGTCTTCTGTCACAGGCTAGATTTTCTAAAGCCTGAAAACAGAGCCAAGCAGATGTGCAGAAATTTTGTTTTCTCTCAGACCACTTGAATTTCAATATGCAGGAAGGTTATTATGGAATGTTTGCCCAATGATGCCCAAATATACTGCCTACCACAGCTTTAAAAGACTTTTGACAATATACATACTTGCATATCTTAGAGAGATCATGAAATCGATCTTTTTCCTCCCTTTGCACACAATATCCCTTCATTTGTTTGATTTCAACCTAACCAGTTGATGTTACACATTGGGTTCCAAAGGTCAGGGCAGATGGTGGTTGTAAGATTTGGTTTAGTTGGTTCTGGAAAATGACATGATTTGAATTTCCCTCACGACATGACAAATAGAACCACACTGCTGCTGCTGCTGACTGCTCGTATCCATGGCAACCGTCTACTGATTGGTCAGGTGGTCGTTGGCAGGGACAAACAGAGATGAAGAGAAAAGGAGAGAAAGAGACAAAAAGAGGGAGGGACTGAAATAAAGCAGATGATACAGACAGACAGAGACCGTCCCCCAGATGTTCTTGAGTCTAGTAAACAAACTAGACTAACGTAATTACAGGGCAGTTTGCTAAAATTTTATAATGCAAAACATCAACCATTTCAATTATCAGTCCATGTGCCAGACAGCTGTTTTTGGACTCCAAAGATTCAGTATGATGTGTAGAAAAAACAGAGTATAATTGTTAGCAGAAGCAAAACATATTCAAAGCCATTTACACCAGCCTCTATACATTCAAAAACATTTACAAACACATACATGCATTTATGGAGAAATTACACAAATTGCTTATATGGACATTTCATTTTCTGCATGGTGTATGCAGTTCCCTTCCCCCGCCACCACTATCTCCATCTTGATTTATTTAGTTCATTTGACGTGCCAATAAATTCCTACTGTCTTTATGCCCTGCCTTTATGTGTCACTTTTTTTATTGGTCCCTGTGGATCTATGCTATTGCGTTATGCTGGGGACCGGGTCCTTCACATTGAATCTCAATGACACACGGCTAAAAGAGGATGGGCTGGAATGTATTGGTGCTGTTTTTATATATTGTCCTACTATACTATATATACTAAGTCCTGCTGAATACGTGCTGCTTTGATTCCTTAATTTTAATTTTCTGAAATTTCTAAAGCGCTGTTAACCACACTATCAGCTTACAGAATTGCATATTAGATAATAATCTCAGTCCATGGTCATTAATGAATTGGCATCAATCAAACACAATCAAAAGGATGATTTATTTTCACTGTTCTCATTAATTTAAATCTCTTATGTTCTAAATAGTTTCACTGTTAAGTGTGGCTTTATTTTACCTGAAAAATGAATGTGCTTACTCACTGAGAATGTCTAATATTCCTACATGATGCTTTTGTTCCATCTAGTCTTCCTTTCACTTTACATTAGCTCCTGTGCATTACCTTTCCTCCGCTCCTCTCAGCTCAACAATGCTGAGTCAAAGTACAGACATTGAGTATACTCCAGCTTTTCTAATTCAGTTTCTAATGTCACATTTAATCCTCGTCTCTCCGGGACATAACTGTTAATTTGCCTCTAGTTGTGCGTGCAAGCAGTTTTCATTTTATTCACTTCTAATGTAGTGTCCTGCTTACCTGTCCCTGTCCTCTCAGCACTGATGATATTTCATGTTTAAGCCATGATATTTTACACATGTACAACAACGTTTCTTTGCGTGTGTGAGTGTCCAATATTTGAAGCGCATACATCTCGTCTGAAAAGCGCACTCGCAGTCAGTGTGTGCCTGCTGTGTTAGGCAATTTGATTTCCTCCATTTAGCCTTGTAATCCTACCTTTTTATTTATTTATTTATTTATTTATTATCTTGCCCCGGACTAAGTGCTGTAGGATGTCTCACTATTTGGTATGAATAAAAGTCCTTACCTCAACATATGGACTGGCACCAAATCTAAACAAGCTGTATGAAAAATACTAGACTAGATTTAAGTGGTTATTTTTTGGAGTTAATTTTCAGACTATATCTTTGCACTGATCCTAGAAATGATAAAGTGATGTTACATTCTTAAGTTATGTATTTGTATTTAGTGTTTTTGTACTTGAAATGAATATTATTGCTGAGACATTGCTTGTGAGCTCTACATCCCAAAGGTTTTAAATTAGAGGAATTGTGATAAATTTCCAACGACCAATTACAATAGAGGAGTTAAGGCCCGTCCACACCAAGAATGATAAATGAGCCGTGGATCAGCGCAGGCGGGCGGGTGTCATATCGGTGCAAAGCACCGGAACAAATACACAGACAAATCACCGACAGTATGATGATAATAATATCCAAAACACAAGATTCACTCTCAGTGGTTTCTGTGACATTAGAAATGCTTTCAAAGTAATGTTGAGCTACCTAAAGGATTGCAGAGTGGAAAGTCAAGTCACGCCACGCCACTGACCACCTGTGTGAAACAAATACAAAGCTCTCCACAGTGTCAATCTCTGCTGTGCCATGTTGTAAATTCAGATGGATTTTGAATGGCTGTCAGTGTATTTATCGTGATCACAACAATATCGTTTGCCGTTGTGGTGTGGACTCCACCACCCACTTGAGTCAGAACAACTTTTAAAACTCTATTATAGTTCTTGTTATAGTTATCGTTCTTGGTGTGGATGGCCCTTTAGTTGTAGTGATGTTGATGCACATTTCGAAACTTAGATGTGTTTTGTTTCTTCCTTTTTAAGAATGATGCAGATGCTTATTTTTTTACCAATCTGTAAGTGGAGGTCTCATCTCTTAGTCTTGTCACGTGGAAAAGCAATTATAGCCTTTTAAGGTTTGCAATTTTTAACCGCTTCCTAAATGTAATTAGATCAGTGTTAAAACAGCAAAACAGACAAAATGCATTAACACCCCCTCCCCCAAATGTAATCAAAAGCATACCAGCACTGTGTGTCCTCCTGAAATCTAAAACCTCAAGTTTGAAGGACACAGCTACATCTAAAGCTGCCCCATGATGGACTCCCACCTGGTGATGGACACACAAAAAAGCCTCTCATTTTGAAGCAGATCCCAGCTGCATTGTTAGAATTCGTACAGTAGCCCATTTTAGATCCCGTCATGAAGCCACTTAATGCACAAAAACAGGGTGAAGTCCCAGTTGTAATGATAATTTTTTATTTTATTTTTTTAGGAGTTTGTATACGTTTGACAGGATGTCGGAGAGATTTTTTTTTTAAGTTTGAGTTGTAGCTTGGAATAAAGTTTGACCAAGCATAAAGAACAAAGGCTCCATATTGCCTCTTTTCTTTTTGGTCTATCAGCTGTGCCAGACAACAGCAGGCTCAGGTGGCAGACATGACTTATTGGGGTCCATTACAAACACCTGTTACAAACACCTGAAACTGACCCTCTCTTACACACACACACACACACACACACACACACACACACACACACACACACACACACACACACACACACACACACACACACACACACACACACACACACACACACACACACACACACACACACATCTCCATCCACTTAGATGAAGACTGCTTCAATATAAGAAGATCCTCTCCTGATTGTAACTCTGTCTGCCATGCAAAGTTATTTTCTCCTCAACAACTTTTGTTAGCTCACACACATGTTCCTCTCAGATTGTTGTAATCTGATCATTCCTGTACTGTGAGAGGCAGCATGGAAACGCAACACTATATTCAAAACATGATCATCCAGCCGGAGCCTTTCAGGAGATTATGAATAATCAGGTGAAAGTATCTGGAAGCAGGGTGTACGGTTAACACCTTACAGCAGTTTTGCCAAACTGAAAGTATCAGCTGAAAGTGACCCATGCACTGACAAAGTGCATGGGTGCATTTTATCCCTATATTAAAGGGCTACTCCACAAGTTTCACATTAGTCAATTTACTCATCAGCTTTTAAAAATGCTGGCTGCAGAATAATTATAACCAACACAGTTACGGTTACTGCAATTAAGTTTTTGTGATTTTTGTTTTCATAGTTAAAAACACATTAGCATATGTAAGAAAACATTATAGTCAGGTTTCTGTAGATGTAAGAGGCACAGTCATTCTTTAAGGTCCGATATCCATTAATAAACCCACTGTAACCTTGAGATCTGACTGTGATATTCTTTGATTTTGTGCTGCAGGAAACTGAAATGGTTGCCATTGTGTAGTTTGTTGCCAAATTTATCATTAAATCAAAGTCCCATGAATGCAAAAAGCTGACTTTTTTTATATTAAAACTGTCGTTTGAAGGAAAAATGTGCATGCACTTACTGTACAGTACATTGAAACCAGAGTCCATCGCTACGTTTCTCCCATTTGACCCCTGTCCTTCTCGCACTTTAATTGCTCTCTCCACCTCTCACGCTGTACACAGCTTTTCCTTGGTGAAACTCAACTCAGCTGCAGCCTCTGTTGGTATAGGTTTCCCCGGAGTCATACAGTAGTCACTGATATCCTTCAGTTGACCCATCAGGCACCAGGCTGACAGTAAATACCTGCCCTGTGTGTATTTAGGGGCCAGGAGATCAGAGGGATTCACAGTCATTTGTTGGTTGAAATTTCTGAAATATGTTGTGAACGTGGATGGAGGGTTCAGTGTCTCACTGTAATCTACGGTTTGTTTCCAGGGAGGAGAGCACTGCTACTACCATGGGCATGTGCGGGGACTGCCGGGCTCCTGGGCTGCTCTGTCCACCTGCCACGGCCTGTGGTGAGTCCAGTACTTTGAATAAACATCATCACTCCATCTGAAATCTAGACTCAGTCAGGACCCAACGTTTTAAAAAAAAAAAGTCATCAAGAAGAAAATCAAATTGTTTCCCATTTTTAGATAAGTAAAAAATGACATAAACAATTCAAAGAATAGTTAGACATTTAAAGGTACAATATGTAACATTTCTGCTTTAAAATGTCTAAAAATGACCATACCTATGTTATATATTTTTATGAGTTGTTACACTATCCTAAATGTTTCCACCAAATGTCAAACCCAGAGAAATCTGTTATTTTATTTTCAGACACGGCACGTTTCCTTTAGTCGCCAGTCAGTGGCGTCATATAACCTTTCACCCTCCAGTTACTCTAACTTCCGTCAGAACACTGGCACCAAGATGATACGTTCAGGAGTAATTGTAAAATCATACAATGTCACAGAAAAAAAATACTTGTAACCGTAATACTGCTTTTTTTTTGCCATACAGCATCATTTTGTGATTAATTACATCCCACTTTTTATCACAGTAATAAAACAGAGACCTTATCTATTTTGAAAGTTCAATATTGATACCAGCTTGACGTTACTACAATGTGCTAACGTTGATGCTAAAGCTTTGTGGGTAAAATTGAGGTTACAATATCGTTCAACACGCTAATAGTTATTTTTAGTATGACTGTTTCGACCACAGGTAACAGGACTGAGCTAACCCACGAATAACTTCACTAGTAACGTTAACGTTAGCTGTATAGATAGACGATTAATCCAATGCTAATTTAGCCAAAGTAGCACACCCCGGTCTGTCTGCCTCACTCCCCTGGCGCAGAAAGACTCAGTCGGGATGATAGCTGACAACAGCCCCGGGACATAAAGCTAGCTAGTTACCGTTAGACCCCAGTCAGCTATCAGCCAGCTACTTCCATTACAGCAACCCCCAGTGTTGAAACCATCCAAAAGGTGACATTGATATGTGAAATATTTTGTGTTTTAGCTGCTGGCTACTGTAAGCTTGATGGCTCACTAGTTAACTGGTCAGCTACAAATAAAAATCTAATCAAGAAAAACGTAATTATGTTGGGGAAACTGCAGCTATTTTATTAGAATAACATGAATAAACGTAACGTGAATAAACTTGAATGGGTAAACTCGTCCGTGAACTGATGCATTCTTACCGGCAGCGAAGGTGTTTAACACTAAAAACTCCCATAATTCCACGCAACTTCACAACGTCATCAAAATTCCAGTTTTACCGTCCATTGTTTTGGTTGAGAGACCCCTAGCGGCAGAAAGTTACATATTGTACGTTTAACAAGTAAGCTTATCTGCTCTCATGTCTGTATAGTAAATGTGTAGCTGGAGCCAGCAGCTGCTTAACTTAGCTTTGCTTAGCACAAATACTAAAAACAGGGAGAAACAGCCAATCAGGCTCTGTCCTCTAAAAGGTGTTTGGTGTTTTAAGCCCCCAACGTCGTCTTCCAGGCCTGGAAGGCACTAGGATTAGGCAATGTTTAGGGTTAGGTTTCTTGAAGTCGACGTTGGGGGCTTAAAACGCCATCAAGCCCCCTAAAATCCCCTTCCAGCATCTCTAAAGCTCACTAATTAACATGTTTTTTTTATCTGTACAAAAAAATCAAGCAATAGTCTGGTACGTTACTCCTCTTAAAATGGTGAATTGTCGATTTTACACTTTGGTTTTTATACGGATTAAACAAATGAGATATGAGCTACTAGGTGGATTTTGTTACCTTTACACAGCACCAGACTATCTCCCCCCCTTTCCAGTCTTTGTGCTAAGCTAAGCGAATTTTCTGCTGGCTGGAGCTTCATATCTACATGTCATTTTCATCTGACTCACATAAAGAAGGCCAACAAGCATATTTCCCAAAATCTTAAACTATTCCTTGAAATTCAATGAAATACGTGATCGCAATCAGTATGCTGTCATGAGCTAATTTAAAAAAAAAAAAACTGAATAATGGAAATCTAAAATAAATTAACAATACTAGTAGTAACATAAAAATAATGATATATAATACCCCAAAAAATGACATCAAAAAAGGACAGAGAAAACAAAAGAAAAAGACAAGGGGAAAAATAAAGAAATCAATATGTAAAGAAATACAGCATGGTTTCAAAATTTTGGAAGTTGTTACTACATTTACAAAACAGTAAAAACAGTAGTAGAGGCTAATATTAAAAGGACAACAACACAGACTGATAAAAACATCCCCAGACAAGCTGTAACATGCTGCGATGTTTTGTGTTTTTCAGGGGGGTGTTTTCTGATGGGAACTTTTCGTACGGGATTGAACCTGTTGCCAGTGGAGAGGTGAGTCAGGACTTTGGCAGGAGAAACCCAGTAGGGAGGATCAACTGGTCAAATTAGTAGTAAACATGCATATCAAATTCCTTGGCATCAAACCAAGGCAGCAACAAGGTTGTGTGAAAAGCAATTCCCAAAACTGGCATCAATCTTTCAAACTCAACAAAATATTGTTAAAAGTCGCCCGCGGTCTCACTTTCTCTCTCCGTCTCCGTGACTTACCGTCAGTCCAGATGGTGTTGCTCGATCTCTGAGCTGCTGTATGTAAAGTATTGAGTTGATACACAATCCACCTCCACTGAAACACACCTCCTTGTCTCATATCTGAGGGAGACATCATCTTACAGAGACAGAGGGAGAGAGGAGAAATTTCAAATGGCCGGCCAAAACAAAAGAGGCTTTTTAGATGTTTCAAAAATACTCAGATTTGATTTTAGAATAGATCTGGTATTAAAAAGAAATGGATGTATAACAGTGACCGAAGGGAGTGGGAGGAAAGTGTTTAGAGTGGAAAAGCCTGAGCTTTTCTTTTCCATTAAGGCCCACAGTAATCGAAGTACAGCTCAATTACATAGACTGGAGAGATGAATCAATATCCTCCCAGCCCATCTTCAAACTCCCTCCCTCCATCCTCTCTCTTCTTGGCTCTCTATCTCAGATGGGTCATTTTCATAAAGTATTTATCCTCCGCTCAAGTGTACCACAGTGTCCAGTAGTCTTTTTGCCATTATGACAGCCCAGTGATTAATTATGCATCAGAGCACTTTTCTTCCCGTTAATCCATCTCTACCTCAAAGGACACAACAGAGAAGCTGTGGACTAAAGTCCAGGATGAGAAGAAGTAATTTCAATGTGTGTGTCACGTTATAACCATGAATGGTTCAGTGCTACATGTTCATGCTCTTTCACAGGGAAGAGCAATTACCCTTCTGTTGAGCAAAGCCTGGTACAACTTCAACGTCAGATTTCCTTTTTTACTTCTCATTTCTTATTCATGGAATGGTCAACTACTAAAACTAACCAAAAAGTAAATTTTCATTCATCAAAAATGACCACAGAAAAATATGCAAACAGGAGTTGGACAGTTCTCCATCCTTGATGACACTTTTCAAGAGATAATTTCACTACTTTTCTCTTAAAAACTGCAATCTCAAGTTTGACTTTAGTATTAATAACTTTTTTTAAACTTATTTCTGTTTTCACATAGAATAGTGAACAATATAATAGGTCTCGTATGGAGATCCTCTATAGGCATTATAGAATTTAGACACTGTGATGTGATTCACTGTCTGCTGTGGTCTGACTCTGGTTTCCTCTTGGCTTGATGTGAAGTTTTACTTAAATTTAACATTGTCGTTTTTGGAATTCCTTTTCCGGTTAAGGCAAACATGGATGGTGAACCCAAAGCTGACTCTTCTGTGGATCCTTAATAGTTAAAGTCTTTAGAAATCAGGAAGTTGAAAAGAAGATTCATGCAATTAAACTTACCTTGAGATGCTCTGAGTTATCATGTTAAAGCTCATAAAAGAAGTAACCAAAAACATTTGTTATCTTTTTTAACCCTAAACTTAGTGGCGTTACTTTTAGACCTTTTCAGCTGCAGAAAAAAATAAACTAATTCTCTCTCTCTCAATTCAAAGAGGCTTTATTGACCTGAAAGTTTCATAACAATGTTGCATCAACATACAATTTGTCCAAATATTCGGACAAGACATCATTA